>NC_086337.1:10148874-10448874 GCF_032445375.1 Bacillus rossius redtenbacheri
TAGTTGCCATTTTCCAGCTGGGGTTGACGGCGGTCGTCGCCCGACGAGTGCAGTCACATCCGGGCCTTAACCGGCTGTAAACCCGTCGGGCCGAGGTACGGCGGGTCGGAGGGTTTTCCGAGGCGACGAGGACACCTCGTGGCTGCACTCTGAAGCGCGGTGGTCTGGTCAAACTACCGGCGAACAGTCTGCCGACGAGACCAAAAGTTGGTCGTAGTACGGGAAGAATGTACCATGTTTGAATGGTGCCCCGCTGAGGTTTCCTCTAAGGCCCAGGATTCTTGTTGGGAAGGACTCGTACTTGGGAGTGGGCCCCGAGTGCTTTAGGGGCAGGTATTAGGGTTCCCTAACCCTCTGATGTGCCGGCGTGTTGAGCGATGAGAACTGCTCCGGTTACCAGCCTGGTCAGCTGGGAGAGGTTGGGTAGGCCTCCACCGGACCGCGGGTTCGCTGGGTGATTGAGGAGTCCCAGTGTGAGAGCGGGAGACTGGGGTAGGCGCCAGAAGTGATGACAACTTCGGAGGGCTAAGGGAGCATCCAACTTTCTGGTTAGCTGAGTGGAGTGGGGGGCCGGAGGTGGTGCATAAACTGAGATGGGTAGCCTCAGTCCCTTTGCATAGCCAAAATCTCTAACACTCTTCCTGGTTGCGTATGCGGCGTATCCGCATCCACGCCCGTGGGGGCCCCAGGGCGGTAGGGCTTTTTGCTAAGAGCGCTGGGTTATCAAAGAAAAGGGGGGAAACCCTTATTCGTGACTTATGTCTAGCCGCGATGGCGGGTCCTCCTCCTCGTCGTCGGAGCCGACCGCTGTTGGGAGGTCGCAGATGTCCGGGTTGCACGGCACACTCCACGAGTGGTTGCCCCCGTCGAGGAATGTTGAATGTGTGAACGAATCACACGATTCACTCCAGGCAACCACCGTGCCGTTGGGACGATGCAGCTCGAAGTCAACAAAACCTTGCTCCTGGCCGGGCCACACCTGCACCACCTCATCTGCGGCCTCGACGAGCAGAGCTTCCGGAGAGCATGGGAGGTGTGTGTCCGGCCATAGGAGTCTTACGCTGCAGTTTTGCTGAGTGCAAGGCAGCTTTATCAGATCGTCATCTGCGTCGTCGCGAACCAGGTGTCCCAACGTTGTGCACACGTGCAACCACTGCAGACCGTGCGCCGTCTTGAATATCACCCGACCGTAGCCGAGCGACACAACCCGATACGAAGTTGCCGGATTGAACTGCATTGGCACGAAGAGTGGCTTGGAGAGTGACTAGGCTCCCCTACGAACGACGTGTTCCATTTATAGCACCGAGGGTGGCAACCCACCAGGCTCCCCCTCCCTACGAGCGATGCTTTCAATTTATAGCATCCAACGCCCAAGCCCTAAGCAGCGCGGCGTTATGTCGTGACGTAACGGGCCGTGCATGGCTATTATCTTGCGTATACATTTTATTCAGTTCTTTCAGTGATGGACATCCGAGCTCGGTCTGAGCATCCTGAATATTAACATGTTTTTACACAACTTTGCAAGCCACCTTTTTTGCTCTACGCCTGCCACCATTACGGTTCCGCTGATGTGTCCTGACAGGATGTTTTGCAACGAAGTATATGGAAACAGACCGTCATCCCAATGGATGCCGTGGAAATGTCTAGTTAACCAAGAATTTGTTCTCTGGTAATTTCTGTGGAGGTATTTCCATGAGTATGGTGGCTGAAATGTTCTCGTAATTATCTCCCCTTCGTCATTAGCCAGGCTTATCTCTTTTAAGACGAAACCGTGCTGAGAATAGCATCCCTGGAGGTTGGCATACAGCATGACGTCCCAGGGAAGACTGCGTTATCACTTACATTACATTAGAATTTTAATAGATTTGTCTCTCGGGTTATACGAAACCAATTGATCGTGCAGAATTAGTGCGAATGCTTGAGTGCCGACGGGAATATTTCTCGTTGTGGTAATTTCTATTCTACAATCCACGACTCCTCCAATCATCTTATCGTTCTGTTTAGACACATCAAACACAAAGAGAGGAGATATATCTTTAAATTTCTCCGGGTCAAGAAGTGGTGATGATTGACGACCGTAATATGAGTCTTGAAATTCCGCGTACATGTTATACACCAGCAGGTAGCTATCATTAGGAAAATTACTATCCAGTTTTGTGTACGGATAGGATTCCGAATTCAAAAACACTTTCACATTCTTAATGTCAACATGATCAAACTTTGATTTATCACCGGCGACGTTGTTTTGCCTACCCGTTTGAAATGCAACTATTATGTATCTAGGCTTTTCCGTATTAAATGATGTTTTCAAGGACCAATGTACCGATTGACATTGCGGCAGGGCCGGATATGTTTCGAGGCTCCAGGATCGGAAAGCAATGTCTATGTTTTTTCTTTTCAACCATTTTAAGCAAACGAATCCTCTGTGCGGTAGAAACGGTTACATGAGGCATTAGCCAATCGATGCTCGTGAGTGTTAGTTTCACAGGCAACGGTTGCGCTGCCGTGTCTAACACCGTGTTGTTCTGAGAGTTTGAAACCAGTAACACTAATTCTTGTCGAACGTTAACTAAAACGTGTTTATAATCTTCGAAAAATCCCATGAGATGACTCAAAGGCACGCATATTTCAAACTCGCCGTTTGCATTAATGGGTACACTATAGTCTTCAGACAAGCCCCAGCCGGCCATCTTGGAAACGGCTTTTTCACTGGGCGTTAGCGAAAGATAGTTTTTAATCGTAGTCACTAATCCAACGTCGTGACATTCATCAATCTGTAAATTATTTACCTCGTACGCAATTCTGTTAAACATGTGTAAAATTCCATTTATGACAATTTTTGCGTATGTAGAGGCCTGGCCATCCGGTTTGACGAATTTTCCGCAGATTCTTAACAGGCTTTTGCACGGCAGACAATAAATATCAGAATTCTGGATTGCGATACGTATCTCGGAATTTAAATCATAAGGACCCGAAATGAATGGCCAGTAGCTATGTATTTCCGTTTTCGTGATATCATTTTCAAATTGAATTGGCTGGTCGACTTGGAGAATGCTGGAATCCATTTTGGAATACTTTGAATCCTAGTTTCTTGAGAAAACGTATATTTTTACGTGTTAACCGCTTGGCGTCTCGCTGACTACTGGGTCTGCCTTCGAAACCGCCGGAGCCTTTATGAATGCCGAAGTAATTCACTCCCATATTTTTTTTAAATGCAGACGTAACGTTATTTATTCGCCTCTAAAATCGATGAGCTTCCCGTTTTGGTCAACTATCCTCACAGACAACGCGTGTATTCGTTTAACGATCACCGGAACGTATATGACAGATTTAGGTACTTCGATGACCTTATAACCCGGCGGGACACTGGGGTAAAACTCGTGTATGCTCAAGCTAGGTTGTCCGTTTAAATAGCTGGAGCCCACGATATTTGTATCTATACATATGACCGATACAGGGAAAATATTGACCGGTTGTGTTGACTCATGCATTCGACCTGCCATGTAAATTTTATGTTCAAAACCGAACATTTTTCCGATCGTATCGCTTCCTGTAAAATGGATATCGTAATTACAATGCATATTACATTGCAATGTATTAGGGTTGCCTCTCAAAATAAATGTCGCACTGTGTGCTAACAGATCTCCGATGTAACTTTCCAAATCTGAAATTTCATAACTTCCGACGGGAAGAATAATTTGAGACACAGGACCATTGTTTTTCGAAAAACGGAATTTGTTGTTTTTTTCGTCAATGTTTGGAATGGAATGGTATGTTTGAAAGTCGATTAGCCCAATCTGCCACTCTCCATTCGTAAGGTCAAGGGGTGGAAAATATACGGACCGCAATTCCGAATTTTTTCCCGTTAATATAAGTGAAATTGACATTTCAGGTTAGCTTGCACTACAGTATGGATCACCAGGATAGGTTGCCCTCTGGTATAGACTGGACGCGTCAATGGCTGGTGCATCTGTGCTGTTTGAAATTATTTCTTTTGCTTCTTATACGCGGACACGAGAAATCTTAAACATAAATGACCGCAATTCCTCGATTTGATTGTCTGTTCTCTATCGTAATTGTAACTTAACATTGTGCCTTTCAGATAATTTCTTACTTCCGGAGGCGGTCTCAGGTCGCTATAGCTGTCATAATACAGCGCAGTGCTGCCAGACTTTTTATATGCAACCCAGTGAGTTCCTTTTCCTGTCGATACGTCTAGATTAATTATCCTGCACTCGTACTGTTTCGGTTTTAAAGGTAAGTTATCTCTCATGAAAACGCCTCGGAAATTTTTGATTTTCAACTTGAATACCGCATTTTCTAAATCCGTTGTAGTTAGCGGTCTGTGAGGCAAGGCTAAAATCACCCTTTCCACATTTTTTTTACTGCTTTCTTAGTCGCTGCGGCGAGAGCGCCCCTTCCCCGCGTGAGGTCGTGTGGCAGGGTTAATAGCGTCCCACCCTTCCCTGTCCCCACTTCCGCTTCCGGCGGCGGCGGCGTCCTCCCACGCCTCCTCCCACGGCTTTGAATGGTCTTAAAAAAAGCCCCGCAGCATTTTTGCTTCGATTTGTTAAGGCCTGAATACGTTTGTGATGTTGTGCATTTTGTTGCAACAATTTTGTCTGATTATTAGCGGTTGTCACGCTCTTTGCAATTCCGGCTGCGCCTCTGATCAAAGAACCGAGCGCTGCCAGAGCTGGAAATAGAAATGGTATAACACCACCCTTTTTATCACGTTTATTTTTCTTATTTTTTTCTTTGCGACTCTTATGCAGGCTCCTAGTTTACGCTTAACACTCATTATTTTACTAACGCTCCAAGCCGCGATCTTTTCACCTAGCTTAGTTTGAGGGTTCTGTGCAATTTGTTTAGCTTTAAGTGCTAAAATACCGTCCGCTTGATGTCTGTTCTCCAAATCGTTACTCTTTGCGTATGAAATATTGTGTTCTTTGCACGCTCTATCTAATTGATTTTTGCCTGGGTCTCCGTGTGCTAAACGTTTTTCAAGTTTTGTACCGGGCCCACAGTACTGATAAGTTGGCAAATGTAACTCGAAAGGTAATTTATTTATGGCAGAGTTAATAAGACCCTTACCCTTAAACCTCCTTCCAGCACGACGCATATCAGCGTAATGACTTTGGGGGGTATAAATAAGACGGTTTTATACTTTTTACGCTTCAGTTGTAACGATGGAAGTAATCCCTCAACATGACAGTCTTCCGATCGAAATTATTCACGATGATTTTATAAGCAAACGAGAACAACGCCACGGACCGCTGTTGCAGAATACCATAAGATGTATAATTGCCGGACCTTCAAACAGCGGGAAAACATGTATTTTACTTTCGCTTATACAACATCCTAACGGAGTGCGTTTCGAGAATATTTATTTGTATAGCAAGAGCATAGAACAACCAAAATATAAACGTTTGGTGCAGGTGTTGTCTCATGTTCAAGGTATTAAATTTTTTCAATTTCGTGAAAATGAAGAGGTAGTGCCGCCAAGCAAAGTGCTACCAAATTCGATTATAATTTTCGATGACATCCGGTGTGAAAAACAGGCAATAGTTCAACAGTATTTTTCCATGGGGCGACATTTCTTGTGCGATTGTTTTTATTTAATTCAAACGTATAGCCAAACCCGAAAACAGTTGGTTCCGGATAATGCTAATTTGATAATTTTATTTAAAATGGATCTTCTAAATCTTCAACATGTTTACTACGAGCAAGTCACAACCGACATGTCATTCAATAAATTTAAAGATGTTTGTGCTCGCTGTTGGAATAGCAATGATGGTTATGGTTTCCTAGTAATATGTAAAGATTTTCCTCTACAAAAAGGTCGTTATCGCTGTGGCTTCGATCACTTCATAGTGTTACCTTCATGAAGAATGAACTTGGGCATCTCCAAATTTGGGAGCGGCGGGAATAAACGTCAGCGACAATCATGTCTGACTCTTACGGAAGATGAGCACTGTCAGGTTGGCGGGAAACGTTTGCGCGGTGTAGGCGATCCACGTGACGCGGCAGATGCTGCCACAAAGAATTACGTAGAAGTAGCTTCCGGTGCCACTGCACATGCAATTAGTACAATGGCGAATAATTTAAAAAAAGACTTTGGTCTACTAAAAAACAGTCTCTCATACGCACAGGATATTAATAACAATTTGCTAACGTATCTACATCAGTTTGAAAAGAAGAGTACAGATGTTTTAGATAAAATTCGAGGAAATTTACCCGAGAAGGAAGTTTTACATGATTTGAAAAATTTGGTATCTGTCAGTAGTGATGAGCTGAAAGTTATTTTTACGGATGTGAAGGATCTCGTTAGCTCGTCACGTGACTTGCAACGGGGTTTGGGAAGTTACTGGCGTCAGGCAGATAGCGATACGCGTGAGTCATTTGCCAAGATTCTAGAGCTGTTGAAGGCTGTGTCAAGTGGTGGTTGCAATAGGAACTTTAGCGAGCCAAAGAATATTTTTCTGACTAAACACAATGAGGCTTTATATATACATAAACAACACTTTGAAGCAATCAAAAATGCTTTGTTGTCTACAAACAAAAACAATCTAATACGACTGCGTACCTACGGCAGGTTGATGCCACGGATCGCGCGACGTTTACAGAGCTTTTAACACTCGTGGGCGAGCAACCGAAGCTTGTAAGTAAGGAAATAGTGTCTGGCATGGAATTTCAATTTAATACTTTGATGAGTTCTCTACGCGAATATAATGCTAAATTTATTAAGGAGTCTCTATCGAGTATTGAGGATAAAGTTGATAGTCTCGTTAGTGGAGCTACTTCATGTTCTCAGTTTCCACATATCGTTAATCAAAGCTTGAATGCAATAAGAAATCGTCTAGACCTATTGTATAACCTATTGGGAAGGAAGCTAGCGGACAGACCTGAAAACCAGCCGGCACAGTCACCATCTGTATCGCTTCCGGTTTTAAGAGGTCCGTCGCTGAATTTGTCTGGTGTAAGACCATCTTCAACTCCGCTTCCGCGTATTACCGTACCGGTTGAGCTTCCCATTATACCAACTAAAGCTACTGTGCTTAAAAGGCATACTTAATGTATAAAAGCCTCTATTTACGCTCACATGAGTCAGTCATGGCTTCAGAAGCAAGAAAGCTCCATCATGTCATACAAAACGTTCGTGAAAAATATTTGCTAGCCAAACGTGCGCGCCTGGCGCGGGATGCAGTTAATGAACAGGTATTCAAACCGATCACATCGCGTCTCGAGAGTTCTTCTGCTGCCGCGGATAATTTATCGGCTGAGGTGAAGAAAGAATCCGCTACACCTATCGCTAAACCTGAGATTAAGACTTTCTCTAGCGAAGGTGAAGAAGAAGATGATGATTTACCACTGATTGTTCATTCCGGTAAACGCTCGGCTGCGTCACGTGAGCCGTTGGGTGAGGAAGCCCGGTCCTACCTAACCGGATTAAATTCTAAAATAAATGATACGACCTACGGAATTTACAAACGCAAGAATCGCTGGTTCTTGGGAAATACGGAAGTTTCTTCCTACCTAATAATTTACTTCGCATAGATGATGAACTAATACAACCTTCGCCGGGATTATATAAGCTATTGTTTTCAAAAGAACCTAAAGTGTATTCAGAAGCTGCATTGTGTCAATACACACGCTTGCTGCGGTCTACTAGCGCGTGTTATAAAATAAATGATGCGTCATCCAAACGTTATAAAAACACCGATCATGAAAAGTTCGGGCTCATTAAGGATCTTTGTCCTGTCATTGCTTCCCATGAAGGCAGTGGTTTAGTTGAAAAACTAGATTTAAATCGTCGAAAGGAATATGTTTACTGGAACTCGGTAAATGAATTATGTGATCGGCTTAGATTATTACTTGCATCGCAACAATCCGGGAACACGAGCCATTCAAATGAAGTGTGGCCATACTAGAAGAACTCATTGAATCTGGCTACATTAAAAAAAATTAAGTAAAAAAAAAAAAAAGACTGCCAGACGCGGTATTACGCTTGAACTTCACAAAAGCGCACGCAAAGTCTTTCCTCGGAGACGTGTAATCACTAATGGTCTCGGCGATCTTTTACAGATCGATTTGGTGGAAATGCAACCTTATCATCGTGCGAATAAAGGATTCAGATATATATTGGTTGCGATTGATGTTTACTCCAAGCGGGCTTAAGCAGTTCCGGTACTGAAAAAAACTGCGGAGCTTGTGGCTTTAGCTATGAAACGTATTCTAAAGGATTCTGGAGGTTTCACTCACGTGCACTCAGACCGCGGTACCGAATTTTATAACAGAAGATTTCAGACATTAATGAAAGAACACGGAATTAACCATTATTCAACCAACAGCGAGCTGAAGGCCTCGGTAGTTGAACGCTTCATTAGAAGTTTAAAATCGCTTTTGTTTACGGAAATGACCGCTCAGGGAAACTATAAATGGCTACCGCTCTTACCAAAAGTTATGGAAATATACAACGGCAGATTTCATAGGACTATCGGTATGAGCCCCAACGAGGTGAAAGATAATTCTCTTCTTAAAACGGTTTACAATGTTGTGAAAAAAATAGACCACAGGTGACTTAAAGCTAGTGTCGGAGATCATGTACGTATCTCAAGAAATAAGGATTTATTTGCAAAAGGTTATTCTGTAAATTGGTCCCACGAGATTTTTAAGGTGATAAAAATATGCAACACTTACCCTAGAACATACTACTTGTCTGATCTAGATGGAAATGAAATCAAGGGCGGTTTTTCTTCTCAAGAAATTCAAGTGACGAAGTATATAGAAACTTATTTAATTAATAAAATCCACAAGCGACTTCCTATGCGTCTTCTAGTCAGCTGGAAGGGATTCCCAGAATCAGTAAAAACATGGATTTCTAGAAGCGATCTGGAAGACTGATGGAGTGAACCGGCCCTAACAGACTCTAATAGCGACTGTCTGGAGACCCTTGCAAGGGTTGTGGTGTAGACTCCCGCACACGTGTCGCGACGGCGCGTTATCCCTATGCGGGCGGACATCTGGCAGGGTTATTATTAAAAAAAAAATGACAATGGGGGAGGAAGGGTTTGGAGCCGCGACACGTGTGCGGGTGCACCCCTCTGCGAGCGGCTTCCCTATGCGGGCGCCAGTGTCTGGGTTATTATTTAAAAAAATGACAATGGGGGAGGAAGGAAAGGGGTTGGAGCCGCAGACGACGGCGCGTACTCCCTGGCAGCTACCACCCCTTGGGAATTTTTTTTATTTTTTAAAATATATAATGACTATAAATGCAAAATACATTTTCTTTTAAATGACAAGTGACGTAATAAGAATACTTTTTTTAAATTAAATTGGTGATATATTATAAATATTATTTTTTTTAAGTAATTAATACTACTGTATATTTAATTTCCACAATACACACTACAATAGAACATTATGTCTTTAACACATAAAAAACGGTGTTTGATTTCGCTGAAATACGTGAAGTATAATTTTTTTTAGTAACACACTATAAGCATAAGTAATGCCTATAGCTTTTTTATTTATTATTATAGACAGACATGCTATACAACAAATTAAGCATAATATGACTATACTGGTCTAGTACTATAAGAAAACATGGCTTCACTTCAGTGTGTGTTTTCAAAATTTGGCATCTACTACCACTACTACTATAGTCATAGAGTAGTGGCTGCCGAAATAATACTTTTTTTATATTCAAACTTGAGAAATGAAAAAACAATGACTATAAATGGGGAAGAAAAAAAAAGATGGCGGCCTGGTATGCTGTGCTACAAGATGGCGGCCTGGTGTGCTATGCTACAACACGGCAGCCTGGTATGCTGTACTACAATATGGCGACTTTAAGCAATCGATTGTCATACATATAATATTATTTAATTTTTTTTCAAAGTTGGCTGTTCTGGTTACTTCCTAGCAGTCGAAATTTTTTTTTTCCAATGTTGAAATAAACATGGCGGCCGACTAGCAGCCGACACTATATATTTTTAATTTCCCGCTTAGCACTATAAAAAATAAAACATGGCGGCCGACTAGCAGCCGATGCGCCTCGTTTAAATTTACCGCTTACCACTATAAAAAATAAACATGGCGGCCGACTAGCAGCCGACAATATATATTTTTAATTTCCCGCTTAGCACTATAAAAAATAAAACATGGCGGCCGACTAGCAGCTGATGCGCCTCGTTTAAATTTACTGCTTACCACTTAAAAAAATAAACATAGCGGCCGCATAGCAGCAGACACTATATATTTTAAATTTCCTGCTTAGCACTATAAAAAATAAAACATGGCGGCCGACTAGCAGCCGATACTATATATTTTTTTAAATTTCCCGCCGTTTAAATTTGCCGACTAGCACTATAAAAAAAAATAAACAATGCGGCCACATAGCAGCCGATGTGCCTCGTTTAAATTTACCGCTTACCACTATAAAAAAATAAACATGGAGGCCGCATAGCAACCGACACTATATATTTTAAATTTCCCGCTTAGCACTATAAAAATATACCTTTTCTTTAAAATAATATTTTATAAGAATATATACAACATCTGAAATTATTTTCTCCAACATGGTCTCGTGGTCCTGTGGTTACCGTCACGGACTAACGATCCAGAAACGAAAGTTCGTATCCAACCGCTGCCTGCCCTCACATTTTTATACTCGTAAAAATAATTCCGGCGCACGCGACACTAGCGATACCTGCCTTCCTAATTTACAAACATACACACCCCCTCCACATGACGTCAACAACCCCCTGCGGACTCCCTCCACGTGGCTCCCGGCAACGCCCACCCGACCACGTGGTGCCACGCCCACCCGGCCACGTGGTGCCACGCCCCCCCACGTGCTCAGACAAGCACCTGTTCTTTGTTTATAGTGTCCCAGAACCGGCGTGCTTCCCCTACTTACCTTTGATATCCTATTGAAGGATTCATCAAAGCACGCAACAATGTATTTTGTGGATCTGATTTCATCTGTAAGTTTGTGAAAAAAATATGGGGCAAGTCCATACGTAACTAAGTATGCAGTCTTGGTACTACTAAGCTGCATTTCTTGTGCAATGGAACTATCTGGAAACATTTTAGCAAACAAATTGCTTATTCCTTGTTGGCTATTAAAACTGTCTTTTTTCATAACGACATGTAATGCCACAATATTTCTGCATTTCTGACATTACTGTCTCCCTGAAAATGTATTTTATTTGCCATACCTGAAGATGCCTCTTTGAGAGCACTGAATGATGATGATGATGATGATGATGATGATCCAGTTGACAATGAACAGGATGCTGGTGTGCTGGATGCTAATTCAGAATTTGGTGCTGTGGAAACACTTGAAATAATTGATCCCTTCGTTTCTTGGTGATTTAAAGGCTTTGTTAAGTATGCTGACATAGATGCAGAAATACTGCTCGCAGTAACCAACTGTTTGTGAAATTTCCCTTCTTGATGGCTCTTCACAGACTGCCTACCCATACTACTCAAAGAAAATACCTTTTTACACAAAATACACTTTGCACTATTGTCATCACCCTCAACACGACGTAGCCGCTTTTTCCAGTCAGGAAACGGTGATCCATCTAGCCAAGCAGGATTGAATTTAGACATCGTGAATGTCGCACAATTATCCACTCAGACTATCAAGAATAGGCCTAGGCCTAATGTAGAGTAGCAAGACACATTCGATACTGAATCGCTTAGTCTCACAAGTTTCACCGTGGTTTCATTGCACAATTAAGGAAACTGTGCTAGCACACACCCGTGAACGTAAAAAAAAAAAAAAAAAAAAAAACCACTTCTCACAAATTGACTAAAAAATTTTAAATATATATTGAACTGCTTCTGTAGAACTCTTGACTCAGAATAACACAATGTGTAACTATTTTCGCGGTCTTTTTGATGTGTTTGATAGGCAAAAATCTCGTCATGAAACCATAATACTACCAACTACACAAATCACAGTGATACAAAAACACCACCACAGCTGCAGCACTTTTGAAAAAATACATCTAAATAAATGAAAATACGTTCACTAAACAATCTTCAAAAAGTTTCCAGCGTACCCCGGATACTTCAAAGATATGACACAAACGGTCAAACGTATACGAACTACGGCACCGCCATTTTCTACAACTGGCTTGGCGCAGCTCGGCACGGTCCGGGGCCGCCTAGCATGAAATTCAGCACGGCACGGCACGGCACAGCTGTATGGTGAACTAAACTTTCCCGGGACTCGTGGCTTATCTATTACTTTGATTTACATGTACGACCCGCACCCCAAATTTACGATTTTGTTTTTAAGAAAAAATGTGCTTGTGATACATGTATTAATCAATATATATAAATATATATATACACACACACTGTGATTGCAGCCCGCACAACAAATTTCCCTGAGTTTTCCCTGTGGTTTTGACCCATTTCAATTTCCCTGAATTTTCCCTGTTTTCCCGGTCGTTGGGAACCCTGTATAAGTATAATTCCATGTTCTTCGCAAAACTTACTTGTGTGTAAGGTTAAGTGTGATGCATGCCCAAAAACGAAAACGATAACAGGAAAAGGTATCTTTTTTTGCACGAGAAAGGGTTGGAAAATGTTTGTGATGAATTCAAAGAAAAGAGGAGCAGTCATCCATCCAGTCTCAGATTTTCCAATTCCCCAGTGTTTTGGAACACTGTCAGCTAATTCATGAGGCACTCTTTCATACTTGAAAACCAACAGTGTAGGCGCCAAATCTCCATTTGCATTTCCAGTAACCAACACAGTTAAACATTATTTTTCGTCAGAATTCACTTACTGGTATACATTCTTCTCTCCTTTCACACAAAGCACCTTATTTCCTTCTGAATTGAGAAAGAAAGCACTCTCGTCCAAATTAAACACTCTTTCAGGTTGTTCGAGAATACTCTCGTACTTGTGTTCTTTCAAATAGTTATTTATTTCTTCAAACCATCTTGAAAGAGATTCCTTGCGAACTGATGCCCTACTGGAAGTAAGATTTTGAGCCATTCTACTGCTTATGTTTGAATGACGTTTCAAAAATGCTAGAAACCATGTTTGTCCTGGCCGATTGTCTACAAATGGGTTTTTACGGTTAAGTTCCTTAATTACCGTATTTACTCGTGTATAGCGCGCCCTCGTGTATAGCGCGCACCACGATTTTTGCAACAAATTCCAAAAAAAAAATTTTTTTTTTCCTGTAAATAAATTGTACTAACATTTTGTGGTACCTGTTAAGTAATTACGTATGAAACAAATGATAATTTAAATTGATGTGTGGTGATGCGTCAGGAAAATACTTAAACTCTGCTGTGTAGACGGAAGATAATGAAGCGCTGTATCGTCACAACTGGTACGTGGGCGGGAGGAAGGGAGGGAGGCAGGCAGGAATGTGACACGGAGGACTAGATGACTCACCGGTAGCAGCTGCGACAAAGCGAAGGAAGTGGAAGGGGGGGACTGGTGTCAACATTCTCTCTCTCTCTCTCTCTCTCTCTCTCTTTTATTTTACTAGCTGCGTTGGCTTTCTGTAGAGGGAGAGGTCTAAAAATAAACAAGAGACCTGCGAGCTTGCGCGCACGTGTGTGTGTGTGTGTGTGTGTGTGTGAGAGAGAGAGAGAGAGAGAGAGAGAGAGACCAGGTTGTGTGCGTGCGTGTGTGTGTGAAAGAGAGGCCTTGTTGCTTGTGCGTATGTGTGGGGGGGCTGGCCAGAAACGTCACCCGTCACCCGGCAGTTAACGACTTCCACTCCTCCCCGCCTCATCTACTCACTTTTTTTTTTCCGTGTATAGCGCGCATCCTTATTTTTTTCCTTTACTTGAGGGGAAAAAAGGGCGCGCTATACACGAGTATATACGGTATGTGCTGTACACTATCTAAAAGCTCAGTTTTCATTATTGGAAACCCTGCTTTTGCCACTGTAGTTATCCATGTCACTAAAACATCTTCCTCTTCTCTTGTGAGCATTGGTTGTGGACCCATGTGGCGTTTTCTAGGAGTCTTCCCTGTCCCTTTGTAGAGCAAAGTGACACGAGGTACAGAGTGGCGCTTGGCTGCTGTAGCAACTGCAGTTCCCCTAAGGACATCATCCATTGCAGCATTCATTTGTTGCTTACTGTAATTAAGCATTTTTCCTTTCACAGGAGGCATTGTGGTATCCTGAATCCAAACATGAAACAAAAAAAGATTCCAGATCTAGTAGTTGACATGTAATGTGTTAGTGGTTGACAAGGGGTGTCAACTACTAGTTACAGATTAAATACAGCCATTTTGACCATTTTAATGAGAAACACTACTTACAATTTGTATACAGAATATTAGTGTATCTATTAATACATCATATAGTTGCACTAGTATTTGACATGGTTGGTCAACTACTAAAAATTTGCAAAATTTTGTATCAGTACTTGACACCCCCATTAGTTTATATAACATAACCTAAAATCACTTATGCAGTATGTTATGTAGAATTATATATAAAACATTATGTAATTATGAAACATGGGTAACATTAATAACAAAACATCATACATCATTTCATGTACCATTACCTGCTTAACTAATTTGTTAAGGAAATAAGATTTGGTCACAATAGACACATGTCTTCATGGCAACAACTCCATAGCTGCCAACCTTTCATGCCAGTCATCAGTAATCACTCGGAGGCATATCCAGGATTCGGTGTGGTGAGTTGCCGGGAGGGGGGAGGGGGGGGGGGGGGAATGAGTTTAGTCACCCCATCCCCAACACCCTTGTTAATAACACTACAGAACATACATCAAACTACATTTTTCAGCATAGGCCCACTGATAACAGCATTTTGAAATGAAGAAATGCACTCTTCACATAAAACGTCGATGTTGTAATTGTCATACACTTTACACTCACATTAATCTCTTGAAGTCAGATGTTGTTTCGTTGCATGTTTTGCAGCCTGCAACTGTTTATGGGAAAAATGTTTTTTGAAGCACACTTCCCCATCTGATGCATTCTTTACTTTTTGAATTAGAAGTGCAGAAAGAGACTCTGTTGACAATGACGGCCTAAATTCAGTATGATTTTTTTTCGCACAGAACTAAAAATTTGCTCTGTGGAGGCATTGCTATTAGGGACACTCAATAATGCAAACATTACTTTACTTAGGGCACTGTATTTAATTTGACCACTTTCATTTTTCAACTGACTTATTTTCCACCAACTTTCATCAGACCTTGAACAATTTACAATGTCGTCTGTGAAATTTTCGAATTGATAGGCTGCAAACTCTTCTTCGAGCCTGTCACGCTGACTTTATTCTATAAGTTTTGGAAATTATGTACGAAATACTCTACAGAAGTAAATGAAACATCTTGCCTAACATAAATGTCAGCTACCTCTGCATGTTTTAAGAATACGTCAGTAAGAGGAAACTTTTTCAAAATGTAAATACAAGCTGCAACATAAAATTCCCTCACAGAAGAATAGAAATTTATAACATCTATATCTTTTACAGACATTTCCTGTAAGTATGCCCTAGTTTTGGCACCAATCACCAGCTCCGAATCAGACTTTTGATTTTTAACCTTCTGATTTTCAACCTCTGTGATTGAAGTGGCTCCAAGTTTCAGAGCAGATGGTTTGATAAACCTCATAAGTAAGTCTGTCAGAAGACCAACAAACTTTCTTCTCAAGATGTGTATGACAGGGGCTTCCTGCTGTAAATACACATTAACAAAATTAAAAACTGGGAGAACAGACTCCAAAAAATAACAGAACAGCTTTGTGACAGGATCCTGCATTATTGACCTCAACATTGAATGCTGTTTATTTGTTGAATCCACTTTCAGAAGAGGACCATGACAGAACAACATTTGTAAGGCTTCCCACTGCTCTACAACACGAGTAATACAATCAAGCAAATAAAGCCAACGTGTACTTACATACTTCAAAATTTTGTGACTTTTCATTCCACAAATTTCCTGGTACACCTTCAAAGTATTCTTCCTCTTAGAGCTTTTTTCTAAGTAATAAAATAGTTGCACTAAGAAATTTTCAACATTTACTAACAGATGTGAGGATGCCTTCTGAGCTGCCAAATGTACTAAATGGCATGAACAGCACTGCATTACAACTGCAGGGTGGTGTTCTTTTACAAAGGATATTACTCCTTTTGTTTCACCTGTCATTGTGTTTGCATTATCTGAAGAAAATGCAATGCAGTTTTCCCATAGAATTCTGAGAGAATAGAGCTCTTTATTGATAACTGAAAAAATTCCTAACCCGGTGTTGTCACTAGTTTCCAAAACCGACAAAAGTACAACAGATACCTGACCTCGAGCTGGATTGAAAAACGAAACAACCAAAGGGTACAGCTTCACAGAATTGGAATCAGTACTTCGATCAGTTGCCAACGAGAACGGCACCTGCTGCAAAATAGAAACTATTTCTCTTTTTGATTCACTTGCCATGTGCTGAACCAATGCATTCGTCTTGGTTCTAGCACAACCATATTTATGCGCAATCTTTGAATCAGGAAACATAGCCCTAAATAAATTACCTGCATGGTCGGAGACCGATAATGGGATATTATGCTCAACTAGAAATGAAGTGAACAACAACTCTGCATTCGTAACATCCGTATCACCACTGTTTACAAAAAAAGACGAAATTGATTTATTGTCCGATTTCACTTTCATATAATCTCGGTGTTTCTTGCATTCAAAATGTCTTCGGCAGTCGTCTCTACCTCCGTGGGCAACCGAAAAATCACTATTACAGACGTTGCAGAAAAAATGATTCTCAGACACAGATGAACGTGTAAAACACAGCCATTCACTTGCATAAATGTCCCGGTATTTTTGTAATACAGGTGTTCTTTTGCTAGTATTTTCACTCCGCACAGCAGCACGCTTCATCGTATTTTCATTGCCACTCTGAAACTGTAAAATAAGTGACGCTGCCACTCTTAAACGGTAAAATAAGTGACGCGTCGCCCACGCAATCCAAACATAACGGCCATGTTTACAGTTAACACGAAAAGGACGCCGAGACTTCTTGAAAAAATCGCCGCAACAGCGCTACTATTGCAAGATATCGACAGCGATAGCTATCGGACTCGCAGCGTCAGCGATATCGTTCTATAGTAAACAAATATCACGTAAACGGCTTTTTGTGGTTTTTGTAAAAAAAATCCGTAATACTTTCTTACCAACCCGTAATTCAGTAATATATGTCACTACACCGTAATAATTACGGACAATCCGTAATGGTTGGCAGCTATGCAACTCATACTCAAAATGGTGGCAAGGTTGTAAAAGTACTGATACCAACTTTCATACCAGATGGCCTTAGCAATATTTTGACATTGCCAGAAACTTGCTAAAAAATATATTTGGCTTATTATTAAGAATTAAAAATGAAAGTGTCAACTACTAAAGCACTGTCAACTACTGGTGCTCTTACCTTACTGCCGCACGTTGTCGGCTATCTGGATTACTTTGATTGTGTGTATAGAAGAAATGTACAGTGGAACCTCGTTATTACAAGAGCTGACAACGGCGGCAAAAATTCTCGTAACGAGTACCCATAATAACCGAATATAAAAAATTAAAGTCAAGTCAAATTCTGGACTGTCCAAACAGTCTTAATTTCACACCGTAACTTGATAACGGTGTACTATAGTGAAAAAAACGTGTCAAATAAAAGTTGTAGCAAATTAAATTACGAATATAAAGTGTCTCTATGGAATTTTTTGTATCTATGACGGTTTCTGATTTAATCGCGAATGAAATGGCCTGATACAAAGACCGGCGCCATTTTTGGTTACGGAGGGAAGGTATGTAAAACGGTGAAAAAAAAGAGCGAAGAAAGAAAGGAAGGGTGTTGGCAGGTATATTTTTAGATTTACCCCTCCGCCGACTTAGGAGGGGAAGTAACTGGAGCCGTCAAGAGAAAGAGAGAGGAAGGGAAAGAGAGAGAGAGAGAGCGCATGTTATTTGTCACCAGTCCTTCCTCCCCTGATTGAGGCTTATACCTGTCCGTCTGGCGCCTGCGTACCACTCAGCTGTCTGTATTTTCTGCTGCACGTTAATTTTTCAACTGACGGTGTTTTTCCATTTTTGAAGATGCCAATCAAATCACTCGTACTTACGAAAGGGCCAACAAGGAGGCACTCGTAATAACTGGTTTAATTTAGTATGATTTACGTAGTCAAACTGACGGTGCATTACAAAACTGTCGTAAACACGAATGTCTTGTAGCATCCCGCACTCGTAATAATGAGGTTCCACTGTAGATGCACTTTAGATTTCAACATGTTAAACTTCCATCCAGGGTATGCATGCACTTCATTGCATTTCCATTGCTAACTAAATTTTCCACCCTCAATGCACTTAAAAAAGTTTAACTTCAAAAACAGATCACATTAAATAGCTTAAAATTCGTGGATATTTAAGTCAAAAACATGGAAAATATTATTTAACTTGCCACAAAAGTCATTTCCCACTAAATATTTAATAGTGTTTGGTCAATTTTTGCGAATTCTGCAGAGATAATCTTTCCCGGTCTCTACGACCATCAAGCCTTCCAGCTGTGGCATGATGCTGCACTTTCGTATGTCACCACTGGAGTCAACAGCATGTGAAAAGGTTTAACAATAAACAAAATGGATACATTTGGGATTCTTAGATCATAAGAGATTGCTTGCAAAATGCATACTGCCTGTAATATTAAAAATGGTCACATGCAGTCTGACAAACAGTACTTCCATCTTGATCTTACCAATGGTGACGCCCGTAATATTAAAAATGGTCACATGCAGTCTGACAAACAGTACTTCCATCTTGATCTTACCAATGGTGACTTACACAGGTAAGTAAATAAAATTGCAAATAGGATACTGACAATAAATGGCAACAAAACTTGATTAAAGAGTTCTAAGGAATTGACTAAATAATAAAGAAAATGTACAAAAACATTAGGTCAGCAATTAAATAATTTATTCCCCGTGAAATACACACAAGGAAAAAGAACTTAGTAATGTCATATTTAACAATGGACGTTTTACACTTACATCATGTACACATGCTCTGCAGTATAAATTGTTAAAAGTCATTAATTTTAACCTCAGAGAATTGAGTATTAGTCTCTATACAAAAATAACACTAGAAATGTAATTACAATATCATCAAAGCATTAAGTGAAGAATTAAAATTTCGGGCACTATTTTTTGTACTTATCGCCAACCTAGCAATGTACAATCAATAACAAACCTTCTTACATAATACTCTTCAAGTGGAAGGGTTTATATAATTACAAGTTCTTCTGGAGGGAAGAATGGTAGCAAAATTGACCAATGTGCAGTGGAGATGTAGCTGTACAGATACTGAACCAAACACAGCAAAGTGGGATCCAACAGAAGAGCATGAAATGAGGGCATGTAAAAGATTTGTTTATCTGTACACACTCCATGGTTCAATGTATTTTCCTGACAGGTAACATCAGGTTGGCTGCAACTACCACAGTGTGAACTTCTTTAAGGGGGTAATTTAATTGGTGAACAGATCTGCGAGAGCAACAACATACAAGCTAAGTGAAAACTGTTATATAAACGTGGTGTGAGCTGAGGTATCGGATACTCCAGAGCACTAGTCAGCGGCTGTGCGGGTCGCTCACGGGATGAGAAGGGCACAGGCAAATACAGCCAAGACCCACCTTCACTTTTTGCATAAGGCAATGTTTTTTCCTCCATGTAACTCAACAAGCATAATGTTGGGAGGCAGTATCATTTCAAGTTGCCAAATATGCCTTAAATTTTTAAATGCAACTTCACAAAAAAAAAAAAAAAACTCTTTACAACACTTGAATCAATCAATCAAAGACAGTGTTAGCTAACAAAAGTAGTAAGTGTTCTGTACATTACAAACAACACATTGCAACAACTGATGTGCCACGTGAGAGAATCGGATCGCTTCACTCGATGGCGCGCGGGCCGTCGATGGGCATCGTGTGCAACACCTCGTCCAGCAGCTGCAAGGCTCTGTGCAGATGCACCTGCGCACACAGCACGCCCTCGCAGCACGGCACTGTGGTCACCACACTCACACCGCACTCCCGTTCAAACACCCCTTTATAACATGTCTTTCAGTCACAATACTTATTTTACATGCTCAGAAAGGTTACAACAGGGTTATTCTAAAGTAGCTTTGCAAAGCAGAAGTTTTTCAAAACAAAACAAAAATACAAGTAAAAAATTGACAGTGTCAGTTCCACGACTGTGCTGTCCGCATTAGCAACTGATCTGAGCCAGCAATACGAATTTACCTGCAGAAGTGTCGCCCCTTATATGGGTTGCATCTATAATTTTGAGCAAAAAAATCTAACATTATCACCGTAGATTTCCAAAGATACAAGTGAAGTCTTTGCATACCGTGTCTCAGCTTTTTGGCACGTACAAAATACAGCACTAGTGTTGACTTTTAGTCCTTTTTGTCTGCTGTATGTCATACTTTATTACTTTGACAGGGGGTGAAATGGGATTCCTGTGCTCACATCGAAACCCCCCCCCCCTCCCCCCACCAAAGCACCAAAACTTCATAAAAAAAAAAAAACAAAGTGAAAGAATACTATTTTTTCTTTACTCGTATTTCCCTTCCCATCTAATGTATGTGAGTGTGTGTGTTTTTATGTGTATGTGTGTATATGTATGTGCATGTATATACACAAAGACAAGCACAGACCTACACATGTTAAATCGATTCCGATTCTAGAATCGGCTGATTCCTAGTATTAATAGATTTAGAGTCCAATGGTTTTGAAATTGAAGCTGGTTGATTCTTTCCCAATAGCAGCATTTAGAAATTTGGATTTTATTTATTTTTGATAGAGGCATATAAATAGCTTTTCCTATACTTTACATAAGGTTTTGCATCTGACTAATTGAGCAATTTCCTATTAATCATCTGATATGCACTAATTGGCAGAGACCACAACTATCTGCCATTGCCGTACTAATTGGTTGTTACAGCAATAATCAGACGATACTTGATTATGTATCAGGTAATATCCTACTAATCGGGTGATTTGACTAAACATGCTAGTTTTATTAACAACGATTTTAAAGTTTGTTTTTGATTAGTAGTATTTTCACAGATTGATCATGGTACTGAGCCAATTAACCAGAACAGAGAGATAACAGGTATATTCCTTGTTTTTTCAAGAAACTGAGTATTTTTAGTGTTAATGCATGAATTTCACCAATTTTTAGTAGTGTCAAAGAGAGAGTTTTACCGTGTTTTATCACCTAATGGTCGTTCGTGCGTAATCGTCGCAACCATATTTTAGGCTGTCAAAATTGGGATAAAAAAACCTCTCGTGTAAACGTCGCATGATGTTTTTGGTCCCGCTAGTAGATGCCGAGCGCTTTGTGTAGGTATCTTTTCCGTATAAAACAATGTATTTTAAAGTAGAAATCTAATATTTATTCTGTCATTACCACTTGCTTAATAAATTAACGGTAAAATACGAAGTTGTAGGACGTGTAAATTTTCTTATGAAGACTTTTTAAACGTTACATACATATTTCATTCATCTGATTGTCTGCGTTGCCGCGGCGTACCGCTTATATAAATGTAGCCAGCGCATCATTCATGTTTGGTTATGTTGCTTCTCGTATAGAGCGTGCGCACGTAGTCAAATATCAATATCTCACCGAGTGCATACAACGCACGCTCTCTGTCCAGTGCCGAGTTAACTACATTTGATAGCCCGCATTCTTTCGTGGCAAGTGTGTACTACGACACGTTAGTTCACGTCAGATTCAAGTGGCTTGCGTTCACGTTAGAGTTTTGGTTTTTCTATTTAAAGTTGAAGAAAGGTTTTTGTTTAAGGAATTATTAATATAGATTGTTTGGCGTGCTCTTGTATACTCCACCTTTTCTTAAATAAACGTACATTCCATGAACAGGTTTTGTTTTTATGAATAACTTTACCTAACAAAAATTCTTTTTCCGCATATTCGTCGCACCCCTACTATTCAAACTTGATTTTAGAATAAAATGTGCGACGATTATACGAGAAAACACGGTAATAGTGTTTTAAGAAATAATAAAACTGTTTAGTGCATTGTAGTAGTGATGTGGTATTCAGTCAAGATAATCAAATAACACCATGGCCACTCTTTTGGAAAAACCTAAAAATCCCAGGATTTTTAAGGTTTGTCTGAGCATTTTAATGAAATGACTACGTTAATAAAAATGTACATAGCTAACCATTTTGGTTACATCAGAGCTTAAGAAACTAAACCAACTATTACATATTATACTATATACATCAAACATTTAATATTAATAAAATAAAAAGTAACATTAAAAGAAATCTTTCCGTAAAACTACCCTCTTTTATCATGTAATCGTCGCACCTATATTTTAGGTCGTCAAAATTAGGATAAAAAAACTTCTCGTGTAAACATCGCATGATGTTTTTGGTCCCGTTATTAGATGCAGAGTGCTTTGTGAAGGTATCTTTTCCACATAAAACGATGTATCAAGTATAAATCTAATATTTATTCAGAAATTACGGCTTACTTATTTAAATAACGGAAATACGAAGTTGTCTGATGTGAAAATTTTCTTTTAAAGACGTTTTTAAAAGTTATAACCTTCATCTGTTTGTCTGTCTCGCCACAAAGTACCGCTTATAAAAACGTAGCCAGCGCTAGTAGGTATCATTCATGTATGGTTATGTTGCTTCCCGTATAGAGCGTGCAAACGTAATCGAATATCGATATCTCGCCAATTGCATGCAACGCGCGCTCTCTGTCGAGTGTCAAGTTAACTACATTTGATGGCTCACACTCTTTCGTGGTAAGTGTGTACTACAACGATAGTTATGCGTTCCGACTCATGTTCACATCACCGTTTTGGTTTTTCTATTTAAAGTTGAAAAAAGGTTTTTGTTGCATGACTTATTAATTTAAATTGTTCAGTGTGCTTTTGTATACTCCACTTTTTATAAATTAAACGTACTTTCCATGAATGGGTTTTGTTTTTATGAATAACGTTACCTAACAAAATTTTTTTTCCCTTAGAATGAAAGTCGCACCCCTACTTTTCAAAATTGATTTTAGAATAAAATGTGCGACGATTATGCGATAAAACATAGTATATTACTTCTGTGATAAGTAATTATCCTTAACTTAATTAAATAGTTCTCGTATGTTGTTCAAACTACGAGGTATGGCTGATAAATAAACGGACTGATGTCATAGCACTTTTTATTCGTCACCAATTACAGCAGAAGTTTTATCGCCTTCAATGTACTCCCCTTGGCAATCCCTACACCGCTCTATACGACGTTTCCATTGTTGAAAGCAGTGCTGGAAGTCCTCTTCTGTCCGCTGGTTGAGAACCTCCGTCGCTTTTGCTTTAATCACTTTCACACTTTCAAATCTTGTCCCCTTCAGCGCCGACTTGACCTTGGGATATAGAAAAAAGTCACAGGGGGCAAGGTCGGGCGAGTACGGTGGAGGTGCCAACACGGTGATGCCATAATGCGCGAGGAAAGCTTTCACAGACAAGGCAGAATGGGCTGGCGCATTATCTTGGTGAAGGATCCAGGACGTGGTCTTCCACAAATTGGGTCTTCGTCTTCTCACACGCTCACGTAGAGCCGTAAGAACCTCAATGTAGAAATGTTGATTGACCATCTGACCCTCGGGTACCCAGTGAACGTAGACAATGCCACGAATGTCGAAAAAGACAATCATCATTGCTTTGAATTTGGATTTGCTCATCCTGGCTTTTTATTTTGCCTTGGTGAGCTTGGGGTCTTCAAATGCAGGGATTGCTTCTTTGTTTCGGGATCGTAAGTAAAAAACAACGATTCATCACAAGTAATCACTAGGCGTCTGCGAGCAGAAGATTTTCACTTCAAGTCGAGCTCGAGCGAGTTTGCTAAAATACTCGCGAGTATCGAGTCGAGTTCGAGTTTTTTTTTTAAGTTTATTGCACATAAATTTACTGTGATGAAGTAATAAAATGTGAGAACTTTTGAGAAAAATATGGAAATAAAAAAAGAAACCATTATCATTGTTAGCCTACTAAATAGATAGACCTACATTAAAGGTCTGCGAGCCTAAGAATTTTACTTTGAGCCAAGCTCGAGCGAGCCTACTTGAAAGTTCTCGAAGCTTGAGCTTTTGTGATACAGTTACACTTTTGGGAAATTATTTTTACCTTAAACTTAGTAGGTATAATGTTTGAATAAAGTATTAAAATGAAGTGGGCTTATTAATTTTGGGTAACTATTTACAGAGTGCTTTTATAATTTGCACTGCTAGGAAAAAAAACATGTTTTCCATTGAATCTAACCTGTTTCCATTGGTTCATTAGTAACTGATATCATCCAACTAACATAACCACAGTTTACAAGTACGTATATGTTTGTGTAAATGTAACATATCTTTGGAATAATTTCATCCTTGTCAATTTTTCTGGAGTCCTTACTGAGCTTCAACTAACTGAGCACCAAAAATCATGTTGTTTGAAAAGTACATTCACATTGTTTCAACATTTCCACTTTTCGGCACAAAAATTCTGAGAGAGATTGTCATAGAGTATTAAATTCTGTTCTTCAATCTATCATGCAGAAAAATAATTTGTTCTGCACGTTCAGGAGTTAAATTAGCTCTACGATTAGAGATGGTGTTTACAGCAGAAGAGAAGCGTCTCTCGCTGGCAACCTGTGTGGCTGGAATGCTTTAGTAAAATTCTTGGTAAATATGTAGAGTCGCGGTATAAGCGGGAAAAAAATGCTAAAATTCCGAAAATACTTTTATTCTATGCTCTTTCACTTCCTCTTTTCAAATCAACCGGCGGAGATAAGAAATTCCAAATACTTTAGGAATATTGAATTTTTTAATTTTCATCACAATACCTGGGTATTCATGCGGCGATCAACATTGTTTCTGGTTTACGAGTATCTATTATGTTTCTTATTGGACAATTTTGTCACGTGACAGTTCCGTGATTGGCCAGTATTCAAATGAACCAATACGTGATTATTTATTTATTTATTAATGTTCCGTCGGAGGTATCGCAACGTAGGTGAACGACTACATCATTTCCTTCTAATGGCAAAGGAAATGTACCCGCCTCCAACTTAGGTGGGTTTTTAACGTTTCTAATTTTAAAGTCTTATTTATTTGGATATTGTTGCGCAAGTAATAAGTAACAAAAATATTTTACGTGAGTTGTTAATGTTCATCATTTGTCCGGGTTTGTTAGGTCAGGTCAGTTACATTATAAATACTTTAAAACTAAAGAACCATTGAAATTAATTCACATTATTTTTTATGTCTGCTTAGTTTGAAAGTATTAATAATGTAACTGACCTGACCTAATCGACAATTTTATTTATTACGCATTCACGAACACACGGCAAATTAACAAAAATGGCGTCAGTCTAATGGTTGTACAGGTGTTGTATTGCAAAATTAAAAAATTCTATATCTCCTAAAGTATTTGGAATTTCTTATCTCCGCCGGTTTTAATGAAAAGAGGAAGTGAAATAGCATATAATAAAAGTAATTTCGGATTTTTAGAATTTTTTTTTCGCAAATACCGCTACTCTACATGTTCAAAATTAAAAAATTGGATATCTCCTAAAGTATTTGGAATTTCTTATCTCCGCCGGTTGATTTGAAAAGAGGAAGTGAAAGAGCATAGAATAAAAGTATTTTCGGATTTTTAGCATTTTTTTTTTCGCATATACCGTTACTCTACATATTTACCAAATTGTTTAACCTCAAAATTAGTGTCAAATATCTGTAACTTGTCATTAAGTTTAATCAATTTAAAGTAATAAAAATAGAAGCATTTTACTTAATTCAATTTACACATGCAAAAAAAACTTACGCACAATAAACCTACATGGAAATTAAAGTCTTTTTCAATGTCCTGTAGTCTGAAATATGTTTACTCATATCATCAAATGTAGAGCTGTACTGAAGAAGCCGATTTTGCCAATATTTAGTTGAATCGGCATTTCTGCCAACTTCCAATACTCTTGTTAATTTTCGGCCGATATTACTGAAAAACGAAAGAGACTGCCATAACCTAAAAATCCACGAGTACCCCTTTCACTTTTCGTAGTAGTACTGCATTCTTTCAGATCACATTATTTCTTAGCAACATGTGCCAACCGTACAAATCAAGATTTAACATCTTTTTTTTTTTCAATAATGTTCTTTAATTTTAATATGTCCTAAATAAATACATTACCATCACGGTAAATACACATCTCGGTTATTACGGTAACTATAGTGCAAATGTGGTAACTATCATGCTTCTGCAGTAGTTATGGTATCTACAAAGAATCTTGTTCTTTTTATGGTAATTATCTTAAGATAACTATTGGAATTGTACTGTAGTTATGGTACATCATCCATATTTCTTCGTAAGTTGTTGTTCATTTGTCTTTTCTTCATATTTATATTTACGTGCGCCATAACTGGCAGGAACTTTCATAAAAATTTTAAACGGGACTTTATATCACACATTTAATGGCGTAAATGATGAGACCCCGGACAATTTAAACGCTTTTTACAGTAAAATGCGGGAAATGTTTCCGCATAAAGCGGGAAATACTTCCGCATAAAGCAGGAAAGTGATACATTAATGCTATGCGGAAAATTAAAGAAGTAAAAAAAATTAATCACGGAAATTCGTAAATCCCAGGTACGTAAAAATGATGTGTTCATGTAAACGGTCGATCATGTTACATTATAAAGTAAAGGATAATAGTGTTGTAAGACTTTTATTCCGATATAATGAGAGTCTTTTTTTTTATAGCTACAGTGCAAGAAAAGCTCGCTCGAATTTCGAGTTGTTGAAAAGCCACGAGCTCGAGTTCGAGTATTACTAAAAAACTCGACTCGAAACTCGAATTTCGAGTACTCGCAGGTGTCTAACAAATCTGGATTAGTGGCGATGTTGTTTAGAATGTCAGTACAAATGTTCTGTCTTGATTCCTTTTGCTCGGGAGTGAGGAGTTTCGGCACCATTTTTGCTCAAACCTTCCGCATGTTAAATGATTCATTTAACAATTTGTTCAATGTTATGATCCGTTTTTGACGTTGAGGGCTGTCCTGGGCGCAGATTGTCTTCAGTCGTTTCACACCCTTTTTAAACAGTTTAAACCACTCTAACACTTGTGTGCGGGATAAACATTCATTCCCGTAGACTTCTTTCAACATTGCATAAGCTTCTGCGGCAGTTTTCCCTAGTTTAACAAGAAACTTGAGGTTAACCCGTTGCTCCATCTGACCACTTGGCATTTTCCCGACCCGTCACTAGTGCGTAGACTACCTAGTTCTATCAACTGCTACAGTCAAACTGAGCGACCAGCTGGCTTGTATAGCGAGCTCAGGGTGGGGGAAGGACCATCAGACACAGTCATGTTCAAACATGTCGCGGCACGCTCGCAGTTTGCTGGGAGCAGCATCAGTCCGGTTATTTAATAGCCGCACCTTGTATGTCAGTAGCAAAAACAGAAAAATGTTAAGAAAATAAATAAATAATGCATTGGTTTGAATAATACAGAAAGCATAAGGGCACAACTGAAGTTACTTCAACAGCTGCCAGGGATAAAAACCATCTACACATGATAATAAAATAATAATTATTAACATAAACAATTGAAATTCTTATCATTGTTAGCTGAGCTTGATAACTCATGTTCCTAGCTTTAAAATCTTTATTGAGAGCCTTTAAATCAGAGTAATCTACACATTATGAATTTATGAGTTATAAAAGTATTAATATCTTTATAAACTGATAATTGTTCTATAATGTCTGTGGTGTACAGAAATAGTTACGTGCTGCATATAAGAAACATTAAAGACAAAAAAAATAGTAGCTTGTGCGAGTTTCTTTCTTGTTCAGCATTATTTTTTTAGTTTTATTCTGCGAATGCGATTCCCCAGTTTTTCACGTGTCAAATCACTGTATTAGTTTTTTGTTGGTCGTGGCTTCTGTTTACTAATCTCAGAAGTAATAGTAAAATAAAATAAGAAATGAGAGAGAAGAAAGAAACTGAGGAATAGACTCCCCTTCCCCGACCATCCAAAGGATGGCAACCCAAATAACACGTCACATTATCTGTCAAGGTTCGTCAGTACACAGCGTTCAAAAATGGTATGAGTGACGTAGTCTGTACGCACGGCGAGTAGTTTTTCCATTAAGCTATAAACACAGTTCAAAATATTGCATAAATGACAAGAGTTTGAATGCATAGTGTGCAGTTTTTCAAATAAGCTCTTTTTAACTTGCAAGACAAGCAGATAATTCCTGATGGCTTTCAAAGATTCTTGGATACATCCTAGATTTCCTAGCACCAAAAATATTTACACCCAAATGTAAAGGTTTCCTGATTTTCCCAATCAAATGGCCACTCAGAACAAATAAAACCTTCAGTTGTTACAAAATTTTAAAGAAGAATATATAAGAAGGTTGAGTGCTGTGACATTGTTTTGTTATTGCTCGTGCAAGCGCGTGAGTTGTGGACTGTTAGGAAGAGTGAAGGGCAGGATGGCTGGAAGCCAGCTGTGCAGTGCATGCCATGTGTGGGGGGAAAAGAAGCATGTTTTTTTAATTTTTTTATTATGCTGTGAAGCAACTTTTTTTTCTGTCAACCCATTAGAAAAGATAATTGTTTGAGCTGTCAAGATGAACATCTCCAGCGGCAGTTAACGAAGAGTGAATGGTCGCTTTGTGTATCTACTCGAAAAACATGTCAGCATTTCAGTAAAACAAAATCCTAATGTCTTTTGTTTATAACCGGATGTTTTCTACCCGATTTAAGTTCCTTAGCCACATTTCGAAGGAAACTAACCACCCACCGGCCAGTGCTGCATTTGCTTTACAGAAGCATATAAAGCTTTTTTATCAGTTTGCTGACAGTTATAATACAGTACCTATACAACCGAAAAAAACTGTGACTCTGAATATAATGCGACCCCAAACTTTTTAACTATGAGTTTATAAATAATACTTTATGGTGTAAAAAACACAATTCAGACACACAAAAAAAAAATTTGAATTTGTAAATTTATAACATACCTATTTACCTATTTACCTATTTACTCTTTCCAGAGTAGTGATTTGCACGGCTTTTTTTTTTGAACAGCAAGCAACAATCAGAAGGAAAAAAGGCAGAAATTTTTACACACACACACACACACACACACACACATATATATATATATATATGTTATGGCTGTAGATCATAAGCCATTCATCCGAGAGCAAAGAATACTGTTACATGGTGGTCAACAGGAAGACTGTGAAGAGGGGTAGGGGGGTGCCTTGGCTAGCAGCCCCATTCCAAAGTGTTATCTTGTCTCATCTGACATGTCTATGTCTAGGGGCAGTGAAAAATGGTGAATGCGAAATCGCGAAGTTTTTGTAAAACCCCTTTCAATTATCTGTACTGTATCAAAAAGTGAACTTAACCTATCCACAGCACACCTATACACATTTCGTTTTCGCGAAATCTTATTACCACCGCGAAATATACCGTCAAGGCGCGAAATTGGCTACTTGGTAACGAAATTGCGAAATGCCTATCTAATTTAATTCGAAAATACGTTAAAATTATTAGCAATGCACGAAATAACTTCCGTACATCGATACGATCATACGATACTCGACGTAGCGGACTGTACACAAATGGGAACAGCTTTCCAGACAAAAGAATAACAAAAATCACGGAGGAATGGTATTGGTTGGAACAGAACTTTTTACGGGCGTGTATACCAAACAGAACAGCCCGCGAGTTGTTACCTTTGTGCTTTGTTGTCCCTGTTCACGGGATGTAAAAAATTAGACGTGTTTGCCAACTGGTTGTTGTGCTACCGCAGAATATTAAAAAAATCGTAACATAACCTAATATAACGTAACACAACCTAAACATAAATTATCTTGACTTTAACTCCCAAACAAACGCTTCGTTGTCAGTAAAAATTGTGCATAAACATGCCAAAGGTTTTAAGTGTATTTGAAAGGGCACGGGAGTATGAAAGTGAAGGGTTTTATGTGTTTGACAAACATAAAAAAGTTATGATGTGCAAGTACTGCAATGTAACAGTTGACTGGAAAAGGAAGGATAGCTGCGAAAAACATTGTAAACAAAGGTCTTCGCACAAAGTCAACAAGGATAATGGTGGCAACGGAGTGAAAAGACAGATAACAATTGTTGAAAATGTGTCTTTGAACAAAAAACTCAAGGCCGAAAAAACTAAATTGGCGAAAGACACAGTGCGGGCTTTCGTGCAAGCAAACATCCCGCTTGAAAAACTGGACCATCCAGGACTGCGATCTTGGATGAATGAATACATTCCAGGTAAGTTAAGTAGAAGTGCCTCATTACCACAATAAAACACTTTTCATGTATTTTGCATTTTTAGTTTTTTTGAGTTTGCTAACAACCCATTTGTAGGTAATTTAAACTTTACTGCTACTTGTTATCATTCTGTCACATGCAAAATATTCTCAAATCACTTAAGTCTTTAAAATAACACCAACTGGTCATTATTTCATACTTGCTAATAATAAAAACTACTTATCTTTTTTCTATATTTCATCTCTGGTATTTCCATAATTTATTAATGTGCAAGGTAAATACGGGGCCTTTAAATTTCACAAGAGAAGTATGTAGTGCTAGTATCAAAACACATGGAAACAGAATTATTTTTCAAAAGTTTAGTTCAGAATGTGCGAAATCAATACAAATTGAGAAAATAAATATTTTTTATTTTTAGGGTCCGGTGACCTTCCACATTCATCTACCTTACGAAGCACTTACCTTGAAAGTTTGAAAGTTGAAGAGGAGGAGAAAATAAAAGAACTGGTGAAAGGGCAAGACATTGTTTTATTGTGTGACGAAACAACCAACAAGAAAGGACAGTGTGTGTTTGTCGTTCTATTTAAGATTATGTCTGCAAGCAGTGAACAAAAATTGCTTGTAGCTGGGACGAAAGTTTTGATGAATGCAAATTCGACAGAATTCTCACGAGCAATTGTTGATATATTGGTGAAATTTGATGTAAAATATGATAACGTAATTTCTTTCACTTGCGACTCGGCGAAGTACATGACAAAATGTGCTGACCTTTTGCGCGTTTTGGTAAGATACAAACTGCTACATATTCAGTGCTGGGCACACAAGCTCTGCCTGGTTGGCAATATTTGGGTGGCACAGCTTTCCGAACTGAATGAGTGTGTAATGAAAACCAAAATGTTTTTCTTGAATTCAAGGAAAAGGAAACACCACTATTTGCAGTTTCTGACGGTATCGTCCATTCACCCCAAATTGTTCCCATCTCCTGTTTTAACACGCTGGAATTCGTGGTTCCGTGCTGTGGAGTACATTGACACATACTTACCCCATCTTTTAGAATACTTCAAGACAGAAGATGCAGAAACTAGTGGAAGTTCAACAGAATATTACATGCAGATGTCTATGGACAAAGTTGCTGTTTTGCAATGTGAAGCAAGATTTGTAGTTGAGCACTGTAAATCAACTGTAGAATTGCTTGAGATTTTAGAGGGTTCGTCATATCCTTTTGCTCACAGGTTGCTAGGAAAACTTTATGATTTGAAAACCAGTTTCAAATTGGCCAGTGATAATACTTTTCATCCTGAAACAACACAGATGCTGAACTCACAACTTTGCTTGAAATCTGCTGTTAGGGCTACTCTTGTTTCAACAGGACAAAAGTCTCTATTGAAGCTATCATCGTTGATTGCCAGTGATCCTGCCAAGGATTTTGTAGAGTGTATGGGTGCTTTGTTTGATCCCAGAGAAATTGCTTGTAAGGGGCTAGAGGTTGACGCTGTTGAGTTGCAGAACAAGGTTGAAAAACTTCCTTTCCTATCCCAGGTGCCTTTTCGACTTGTTCTAGAAGGCTACACTCAGACTAAACAGGCAGTCTTAAAATCAATTTCTAAGAACGTCGATATTCTTACCATCCTGCTGTCTTTAAAATCAGATTTCCCAGAGTATGCAACCAATGCTGTGAAGTGCCTGTGGATCCCTGTTTCCAATGTTGACAGTGAGAGGGCTTTTTCCATGTACAGCAACATCATGTCCGACAAGCGAACATCTTTGCGGGCTGATAACATTGAAGTTATGTTGGGAATGTGTTTTGGAGCTAGCCATTGAAGTCAAGGATTTTAAGTTTTTGTGTACTTGCGTTACTACCACAATTCAGTATTTTCACATGTTCTCTATTTCATTCTTGTCAGAAACAATGTAAACAGATTAAGAAGTCCATGTTAAGTTACTTAGTTTATTACTCTAAAAGTACTTTTGCAAATTATTCAAAAACATTGTAGCAGATTGCTTCAAAAAAAATCAAGAGGATCCACAGTCACACTATGCACGCCACAAACCTGGGTTACAAGTTTTGCAAATTTTATAACACAATTTTTTAGACTGACTTTGGCTTATTTTATGCCTACTGAAAATTGTATTACATTTGGTCAAAAATATTAAGAAATTGTTTGAAATGATATGAAACAATTTTTTGGTAGGTGTACAGACACATCTTTGTTTAAACTGTGTTTCGATTTTTCCATACAAATGGAATTATTATAATTTTTCAAAAGAAGCTGAAAAACACTGCAACATGGGCAACATGGCCTTAAAACTGTGTACAAAATTTGAGGAAACAGTATGTGGGAAACCACAAAGCAGAGATAGGACTAGAAGACTATATTCATTATATTCTTTATAAATTGTATTATAAATCTTAAATGTGTATTATTATGAATGTCTTGTGTAAAAAATTGTTATAATTGAATCTCATCGCTTATGAAATGAATAAAAATGATTCTAAATACATTGTTTTTATTCAACGAAACGATCTTATAATACCGAAATTTTATAACGAAATCCTCTGGTTTATTCACCGAAATTGAAACAATTTATTTACCATTTTTCATTGCCCCTATCTATGTCCCCTCTCCCCCTCCCCATCAAGGTTCAGAAAGCCGTAAATAAGAAGGGACTAAAGTGGAATAAGTATACAGTTCACAGGTAGATTGTGTATTTTTTCAACTAAGCGGAGTTTCAGGATGCATTAATGTTTACTAGCAGTCTAAAGTGACTTAAGTGATACAATTACCAGGCAGAGCTTGTGGTTTTTAAACTAAGTTGTACCCATTACTGTAAATTCACTTTTTTTCCAGCGCAAGATACAACATTGTGATTGTATGTGACTCTTTCTTTTAGGTTTATCAGTTTTGATAAAAACCATTGCATTATTTTCAGAAAAATACAATGTATTTTTTACTCTCATCTCTGTAAAATTAAGTAAGCTGACGATGCGGTTATGTTTCTGACAAACCGTTATCTGTGAGAGGATCAACCAGCGGGAGAATGTGTCTACTGTGCTTGCAAGACAAATGTGAGGCTACACACTTAAAAACAAATTTTTGGCAGATTTGGTTCAAATTTAGACTATTTAACAGAAATGTTTTACGATTCCTCAAAAAGGGGTTGTATTACACGGGGTCATAACAACAAGGTTTGACTGTAATGAAGTCCACAATGATTCATAGCTATATAAGCAATTCAAACATGATATTTATCTAACTTCCTAAAATTTTTGTGTTTATTGTGAATAAAAATATTTTTTTCACTGATAAAATTATAAAACCACCATTCATGAAGATGTAATTAATTTTATTACTTATTTAAAATAGGGCTCACTCATATAACATAAGAAACTATATTTAGATAAAAAAAAAAATGTTCAGTTGGTTCTCTCTGTTTGAATTTCCAAATTTTTTTTATTTAGATTGGAATCAAAATTCAAACACCAACTGAGGGAAATGTGGGAATTGGATTCGAAACAAAAGAATTTTGAAATCTAACCATTCCAAGATGTTACATGTGAGTTGCATTTATAGAGAACATAATACAATGTTTTGCTTATATAGTTAAAACGTTAAAAGGATGTTAAATTTCCTAAATTAAATATGTTTTCATAATTTTCACAAACTAACTCAAAATATTCTCTGCAACACAAACTGACGATGGCAATGGAAGATTACAAAACTGCAAGAGAAACAGTATCCAAACAACATTCATGTATTTGAAAATGGTTAGTATTTAATATGAGTGGTACTTGCGAACATGCACACTGAGGTAACCACGAAGCACCGACCTCTATCCAGCAGGGCGTCTCCTTGATGGACTGGCGGGGGTAGTCGGGGCCCCAGCCCTTCACGAAGCTGAGCCTCAAGATGCACAGTCTGCGCAGGTCATCCACCCCGATGCCGGCTGCCGCACTCAGGCCTGCAACCCGACAGGTCAACGCACCCCTGCTTGTCTCATTCAACTACACTCGCAATACCATTATTTGGCAGTCCCACAAATATAACCATTCCAGCTTATAACACTTTATGCACTGTGTTTATAAATCATCATATCATAAAACTATGTTATGTACGTAATTGGTAATAGCTAGTACCAAAATACAATGTTTGTATAAATGCGGATTATTATAGTAATTGAGGAAGGAAACCTTGCTCTTCATGCACAGTATCTGAGTGGTAGATTCAGAAAGCAAAAGAATGGTAGGTGAAAGTGCAAACCTGCATATTTTAAAATCATGATCATATTACATCGAAGAATATATGTAAGTAATTTTGTATTTTATTTTATTATTTTTATTTTTGGTATCGGCAAAAAATCATTTGCATTTTCTACACATTCAGAAGTAGCGATTTGCCATTACTAAAAAATCAGATACAAGTCAATTAGAATTGGCACTGCTTTAAGTACAGATCAGTATTGTTTTACATTTTTCAGAAAGAAAAAAATTATGTTACCTTATGTTTACCCACAACAATAAAATTGGATGTTGGAGAATCCCGTTATAGCGAGCACGGTAATAGCGAGAACATGACTATAACGAGGTCTTTTTGAGGAATTTACGGCGTGATCGCGTGAAGCGCGCTTTGGTTATTTGTCTGCTTTAACTCCACCCCTCTTGCTCGCCACTAGACATCTTGCGTTGACACCTGTCACATTCTTCAGCCTTGCAGTCGTCACCTAAGTGCATGGCTTTAAAAATAGAATCCTGTCCTTTCTTTCTTCTATCAAACTTCCGCTTGGCTTCAAGGCCAAGGTATGCTCGACTCGAATAAACAAAGCCTTTGAATATACATATACTTGTACTCATTTCTTATTATTTAGAAAATAGACAAAATATATTTTTTTCCGCCATTAAACGTAACAATGTGCACTTTTTTTTAAAATATAAATGCTCTTAATTAATTTGTTGGAACCTTTTCATTAATGAATAATAACATTGTTTATAACTATGTAAGGCCAAAAAAGTCAGAGTCGTCTTTATACTTGTTGCTAATTGATCGCGTTAATAATACACAAATATTTATAAACTTGTTTGGAATTATTTCAGTCATGACACATTTACAAACACGTCACGTTATTTATTTTACTATCTGACAAATAGTAGGCACTACCGTATTTATTTTCGAATCGCTAGGACAGTTCTCACATAACTTTTGTTTCGGTCAGTTGTTGGGGCATCTGTCCGGGAAGGGAGTGGTGATGGTTTGAGTTTAATCCCAAATTTATTTTCAAAAAAAGTTTAGAGGTTTCTTTAAATGAAAAAAGTATAGTTTTCCAGCGACTTATTTCATTTGAGGCGTACGTGCGTTGCCGCACTCCTGCTTTTTTTGTAAGGAATTAAATTGTCGCGCTACACTAGCGCTGCCTCTTAGTAACATCCCGAACCAACATGGCCGCCAGCAGACAGCCCGCGTCGACAATAGATAGCAGGACAATGCTGCGTCGGCCGCGGGCCGAGATGTTATACTTACGTGGCGTGGTAGGGTATTCTGGTTGTTTTGACGCAATCGGTGATCGCATCACATCCGTACTTGTGAGGTATCGTTTTAAAGAGAATTCACACATTTTCTCACAGAAATTAAGATTTTGTTAAGATAACCCGTTATTGTCCAATTATACAGGTTTAAACACAATTTTTATGCTATTTTCGGTTAATTTTTATTTTTTTGAGGGCCAAAATCTGTCCAATTCGGTTATAGCGAGGACACGGTCATAGCGAGGATCAAACCCGGAACCGTGACACCTCGCTATAACGGGACTCTAGTGTATTTGGATTACGACTTAATGAGATTTAACTTTTTTTAAGAATATCAGTCACTCATCTGCAAAGCCATAATGGTTTTTAATGTTTACACAGCATTAAAAGAATTAACATTTTTAAATGCATAATTATTTCTAAATGTTAGTTTACAACAGAATGCCACCGCCAGACTGGATGAGCAGACTCACTTATGGCCGGAGCGATGCCGCCCACGGAGTGGGGCCCGGGAATGTGTCCCGCCACGGCAGCCGCCTGGGCGGCGGCGGCTGCCTGGGCCGTCGCAGCCTGCTGCTGCATCTGCCTGTGGCACTGCCGCAGGTCGAACACCTGTGCACAGCCACACCCACGCACTGCACACTGGGCATCGCAAGCCTCGCTGTTAGGCCTCAGCCAATATTACCATTTTTGGACATCAAAATGAATATTCAGTCATTTACTAAGAGTTGCGGGATCCCGAAATACTGGAAAAATTTCTGTAATACCGAAAATCGTCGAGTGGATACAAATTTCAACTGGATTTTCGTAATGTTTTAAGGTTATTTACAGGGAGATTTTCCCATTACCTTCGGCCATGTAATATTTGAGAGGACTAATACAGTAAAGCCAGATTTAACACAGCAATTAGGACCAATTAATAACATCCCCGTTATCAGCTAAAGTATTTTACGGATGAGTTTGTCAGGTTGTTAAAAATAACTCAAAACTATCAGCATACTGATAAGGATAAATACGTGGCCCTAAAAATCACACAACGCGTGTGTTAAAGTGGATAGTTTTCAGATCAGAGGGTAGAAACACGGCATGCCAGCTCGTTCAGAACAAGGCAATAAAGATAAAGAAACTTGTATAGATCTCATTGCAAACATTTGGCCGCATGGGCCTACTCTCAGCAAAGACTCCTAAAGCCTAACAAGTTATGACAATGTTTTTCTGGTGGATAATACACAGTGAATGCCAAGAATACAGGCTTACTCACACTCCTAGCATAGTGACAGCTAGGAAATTATTGTGTCCCGGGTGTGAGGGGGGGGGGGGGGGGGGGAAGGTCACACTTGGATGGGGGAAAAAAAGTCTACCTATTTTACCCGTACATAGGGTGGCTAGTATATACTTGGCTATACCTGCTACACAAGTGTTTTTCTCAGCAGCTGGCAACATTGTGACTTGTGGAAGTGTTTCTACTCCTCAAAAATGTACTGTGTTTCTACACAAAAATTTCAATTAGCTGATATGTAGTAAAGTTACATATTTTTATTTAAATATAAATATGTAATCAAAAAATTGAAAAACCTTTAAATTATGAATGCTATAAAGTTTCTAATCTTTCATAATTTGTACATTAAAACCCTCTTACGAAAATATTGGCCAAACCCAACAAAATGTGCTTCTTAAGCAGGAAAACTTATTAAAAGGACAAATAATAAAAATTAATTTTCACGGGTTAAATAGTTGCAATATTTGTAAAATGTACAGTATTAAAGTCTAAACGGAATTACATATAGGGAAACAATTACATTAGTGAAACCTCACTTATACAAATCTGGAGAAATCTAGGATTATATATTCTTTGTAATTGTGATATACTTCATAACTGTTTAGAAAATGTATTTAGTTGATGCAGAAATGATTGAATAGGCATTTGTTACGAATGAAAGACTTCTGCTTGTGATGCTATTTCACTATACCAATTCATTATTCTTTATTTCAAATCTGTGGCTGGGATGTGATTCACAGGGGTGGAACTGCTAAGGCTGGTTGAACAGGCGTTACAGAGGGGGGTATGAAGGGAAATACCGTATTTACCTGCAGAAGGGTTGCCCCTTCGTATGGGTTGCACCCTTAATTTTGGGTGAAAAGAAATCTAACATTTTCACCATAAGGGTCGCCCTAGAATATGAGTTGCACTACTTAACTGTCTCCAGTAGAATACAAGTGAAGTCTTTATGGTCTGCGTTGCAGGTTATTACCGCAAAATAAATGGCACTGTTGTCCATCTTCCCCCTCTTTATCGTTTATGGCCCTTCCTCTACCTTCCCCCTTCACCTTAGCACTAACAAAAAACACAAAGACAAAGAATGCTATCTTTTATACCCATGTTTCCTTTCCGTCTTCCACAAGAGAGAAAAAAACAGCAGGCTATTTCAGCAGCTGGCTGGGAGGAACAGTTGTCTGTACATCATCACATTTTCCTATTGCTGCGGTGCAAAAATATTTTCTGTAGGCGATAAAATGGAAAAGGTGAGACAACAGCAAGTATGCTGGATGTCTACATTTTGGAAAGAGAAAATCAGGGAAAAGTTTGGAAAGTTAAAATTTATTAAGGAAAGTCAGAGAATTCACGTAAAATCCTGGAATAGTTATGGAAATTCTCCAGTGATATTAATTTTAAGGAAAATGTCATGCTACAGTCTGCCATCATCCCGACTGTGAAAACAATGTTGAAATTTTGGTTAGACCTCGGAGGGAAAAGCCAGGGATATTTTTTTACAGATTTGCATGGACACATTGATTTATGATGGCTCTGAATTAAAAAAAGAACAATGTAGTTTTTGAATTAAAGACAATTTTTTCTTCAAAAGTTTCACCACGTTATAAGACCCAGTGACTATACATTTCTAACAACCCTACATTTGATCTTTGCACAACAACCAATGCAGCAAAAAAATATTCATCTGGTAACTCTTTAACTACTCATTCTGAGAAGAAGAAGAAGAAGAAGAAGAAGAAGAAGAAGAAGAAGAAGAAGAAGAAGAAGAAACACTGTACTATGTTAACTTGGCAAATTATTTTTTAAAAATAGCTTCATTTAAGCAAGATTTAAAAATGGTAAACAACTAACCACTTATTTTTTAAGAAATAAATGTTTGTAAGTTTTGGACTTGAATTTGCTTTATTTCAGATGCACCCCTCTCCTTGATAATTATACCTATTTTTTCAAGATATTTTTTGGAATTTTTTTTAACTTACAATTATTATTAAGGAATAAAAAATTCTAATGTTTTATGCATATTCTATAGAGATACATTTTTTGGGGGGAAATAAGGCAAAAATGTACCTTTGGTACCACATTTCAGAACTAACACAACTTTTTAAAACCTAAGATTTACCTGCCATTGAATTTTAACACTGAAAACTGCAGCACCCCTTTTACCTTATTTTACCACCACTTTTAATCAGTTTAATTTGTCATTTTTTTTACTCTCTAGATATTGTCATGCCATTTGTTTGAGAAAAAAAATGCACAGTATTATTTATTAGATAAGGACCTCAAAGTCAGTCACCATCCCTATAAGTACAATTACGAGTCACTAAAAAGGTGAACCCCACTGCCTAATGACGCATGACACAGTACCTTGATGTAGGCGCTGGGGTATATCTTGTGCACGGCATCCCCCGGTGCCCGGCCCGCCTCGCGGTCCAGGTAGTAGCTCTGGACGAACACTGAGTGGTCGCTGAGACATCGCAGCCACACATCCCCCTCGCCTCGCAGGTCCAGCTGAACACCCTTCCCTATGTGCAGCCTGCAACACACACAGTCTCTCTCTCCTTTCTTCCCGACTGCCTGAAGGTACAATAGTGACCGCATGCTACAAATCAACGGTCCATCCAAGTTAAAAATAGTTAATTCCTATTCATTTCAATGTGATATAAACAAATATGCTCTCATTTCCTTGATAAACAAGAATTCCTTTTATGTAAAGGGAAATTTTTCAATTTTAGTAAATTTTTACAAATGAATGTTATCAACACTGAGGATGCCATATTTTGTTTCTAGACAAGCCAATTTGTTTATATAAATGTCCATTGTTGTGCTTATAGAACCTATGTGCTCTTAATTCTCAGTAATTTCCTGTGTTTGAAGTTAAATGTTCACAGGTAAATAAGAAATCAAGTGCAAACCTTTGTTTTTCTTCTTGGGTGAAAAATGCATATTCATAATCTAAATTTTCTAAACCAACTTTTTTTAGTTTATATTCCAGATTAATACTACTTCAAGATGCCACGTAAATGTGTTAACAGTGTGAATAACTTTAGCTGAGTTTGCGGTGAAGTGACGTTTGCTTCTCAGAAACGTGAATTGACTTCATTAATAAAGACAGCATATATTACCATTACTTTGACTGTAAAATAGATAAGGGTAAACCTTGAGCACCAAATAGTTGCTGTAATTCATGTGCAGTAAACCTCCGTTGTTGGTTAAAGAAAACAGTGAAGTCAATACCATTCACAGTTCCTATGACATGTGCGAGAACCTACAAATCATGTCACTGATTGTTATTTCTGTATTGTGCCTCCTCTTAAACATGGATTGTCAAGAAAGAAAAAAAAGGATCATCACATATCCAACTTCGACATCGGCAACACGACCGGTACCACATGGAGAAGATCTGCCTGTTCCTATCCCTCCCGAACATTATGCCCTAGAATCTGATGAAGACACGGAGGGAGAATACAAACAACAGCATGAGTCTTTACAGCAAGACCCAAATCATACACCAGAATCGATCTCGCCCAGTAGGCCATATAGAACTACTCAAGAAGAAACTAATGATTTAATTCGTGATCTGGAGTTACCAAAAAGCAGGGTCGAACTTCTTGCCTCCAGCTTCAGCAGTGGAATCTCCTGGCGAAAAGTGTGAAAGTGTGTGTATATAGACATCGAGAAAAATACTTGACACCATTCTTTGAAATGGAAAACAACCTTGTTGCCTGCAATGACGTAAATGGTCTGATGGCATCTTTGAGAATGGAGCATAATCTCGAACACTGGAGACTTTTCATTGACTCCTCTAAGTTAAGCTTGAAAGCTGTTTTGCTATGCATCTGTTCCTATAGATCACGCTGTAGATATGAAGGAGAGCTATGAAAATGTAAAATTGCTTCTCAAAAAAATACATTATAAAGTCTTATCAATGGCAGATATGTGGCGATCTGAAGGTTTTTGCTATCATACTCGGAATGCAGCTAGGATATACAAAGTATTGCTGCTTCCTTTGCGAGTGGGATAGTCGTGACAGGAAATCACACCACACACAAAAAAACTGGCCTGAAAGGACAATGATGGAACCTGAGAAAAAAAAAACAGTACACTCCCTTAGTTTCAAGTGATAAAATCTTATTGCCACCTTTACACATAAAGCTCAGACTTGTGAAGAACTTAGTAAAAGCGATGAATCGAGAAGGAGAAGCTTCAAGTATTTAAAAACAAAATTCCCACATCTCAGTGATGCAAAGATCAAAGAGGAAATCTTCGTTGAACCACAAATTCGAGAGCCATTGAAGGGAAAGAGAAAACAGGGTGGGAAGCCTTAAAAAATTTTGTTCACTTTTTCTTGAGAAATCGAAGAACTGAAAATTACAAATTAGCTGTTAATGAACTTCTGAGGACATACAAAGAGCTAGGTTGTAATATGTCGCTCAAAATACACTTTTTGGACTCAAATCTCGACTTCTATCCAATCAATTGTGGCGCTGTGAGTGCTGAGCACGGGGAGTGCTTCCATCAAGACATTTCAGCAACGGAAAGAAGGTATCAAGGCAAGTGGAACTCATCTATGCTTGCAGACTATTGCTGGAATGTCATGAGAGATGTCCCACAAGTAGATTACAAATGGGGAAAAAAAAAAAAAAAAAAAAAAAAAAAAAACAGAAATGGTCAGAGTGAAAAAATTCATGGGTAAGGAACCAAACGGAGAAGTTCCATACATAGAACAGCTTCGATCTCAATTTGTCAGAATTGACTATTTTTGTTCATGTTCATTTTGTTCATTTTTGTTAATTTTTGTTCATGGACTCTGTCAAGACACTGGTCTGGACACTCCTGTACATATTGATTTATATGTGACTGATTTCAGTTGCTTGATATCTGCTAAACTATTGGAACACCTCTATGGTGCCACCAGTACAGTTGTACTGTATATTATCATTTTGATTTACAAACTTATTGTATTTTCAATTTTTTACAATTGAAATTTTCCTTAAATATTTTCTGGATGATTCCAAACTTTTAATTGGTTACTAAATTAACAGAACTGGCCGGTTAATTCAGTCACAAGGGTGTCAATAATAAAACAATGGCAAGCAGGTGACTGTCCACGCTAAAGTCTGTGCTCGGAATATTCGGAACAGAAATAATTTAGCAAACATGTACGTATTTGGTACTAGCAACTTTTAAATTTCTCTAGTATATAATAGAATTTTGTTTTCAATTTAAGTTGAACAATGTTTGGTATAGAATAAATTGTAGATACGTCTTAAAACCATTTAATAACAACCAAATTGTGATCTGAAAGTAATCTGACCAAATGTTTTCCCAATGATTAGGGACAAGAAAACCGAAATAACAATGCAAAGCTTGTTAATAAAATATATAACAGGGAGACTGGACATGAGGAAAGATGCACCGACAGCCATGACACGGTGCGTGAATGTGCAGTGCGCAGAGTGACAGCAATCAGCCGTAGCAGGTGCTAGAAGCTATTCTCCGTTCACTCTTACCTGAGTTTTGGAATAAACAAAGCCTCTTGTAAACAAACATTCTCATTGGCTGCCGGCCGCCGCGCACATTATTCGTGCGCAAGAAATAGTCCCTTAGTTACGTACCATTTGTAAGTATTTTTACACTGTCTTTTTATAACAATTGTTGATATATAGCATTATAGCGATTCATCATTAATTTCCAATACAGTTTAATGTGTCAGCAAGTATGTACTTACAATTATGTTAGCAGACGCCGTGTGTACGGTGGCATAGACAAAAGGTACTGTACAATGTACAGTTGATGCCCGGCGCAACAGTTGCATTTCGGATTCGCGCGCGCACGGTTTGTTATGGCTGACGTCGGACCGAGTTTTGTAAAACACAGAACGGGAAAGCCTTTGAAAAGTGCACAGAAAACTATTGTGTTGAATGTTTTTAAAACATTTTCAGACAAATATCCGGATTGTCGTGTGAACGATATCGCGAGTTTAACTGCGGAATTTAGGCGTGTTTCGTAGAGCAGTGTGCTTCGTGCAAGGAAAGAATTACAGGACACCGGGACATTAACATATTCCGGGAAGAAAAGGAAACTGGAGTATGCTGTTATAAAAACTTGTGATGATTTTGTGAAGACGGTTATTAGGCGTAAAGTGCATAGTTTTTTCTTCGCAAATGAACTACCTACGCTGAACAAAGTGCTACGGTGCTTCCTGTTATATTACGTCTCCGTTATTTTATTAGCACCGACTGTACTGAAGTGTGTGTGTTGCAACTAGTGCTTGGCGCGCCAGATGAATTCAGCCTATCACTTGCTGACGCGGCGCAGTGATACGGCAGTGTTTGTTTATTTCAGAACTCAGCTAAGAGTGAACGGAGTAGAAGCTAGACACTAGAAGCTGGGGAGAGAGAGTGGACTGCTGGTTGACTGTGGTAAGGAAACAAACTGTCAGGCCTGAGGCTCAAATAAATTAAGATAAATGATCCCACGACTTATTACAATGCCCTAAAAAATAAAATATAGGCTTAAACTTAACTAATTATAAAAAATTAACTCTTAAAAAAATATGAAATGACTTTTGCCATGTAATTTAAACAAATAAGTGGCACAAAAGGGCTTGTATCCATTTCTCAAAATATCCAAATATTCAATTTTTATGTTTTTTTACAAAGAGTTATGAGAGAACTATTACAGCAACATGCATAGTTCTGTGCTTAAATTAAAGGTAAATATAACTACAACTGATACATTTGTTTATGACTTGCTTTAAAGGATGAGTACTTTTAGTCCCCATGTTGGTTTGAAACTCAAACCAAAGTAAATTTATTATTATTATTTAAAAAAAAAGGTAAAAAGTTGAAGTGCTGTATCTCAGGAACTATTTGACGTACAGTGCTACGATTTGGGTTTAAATTGTTGAAAAATATGTGACAGTATGTATTGCAATTGGTCATAAGACATTTTGTGTTAGTTTTCTAAATTAAAAACATTTAAGAACACAAGAGAAACACAAACTTACATGTTTACAATGAGGAATCATCTTGTAACATTACAAGTCATTGATAGGCTACTGCTGTGTGCTGATTAAAACAGTGCCCTTCAAGCAAAATCATTTGAGTTCCTTCCAAAACAGCTTCAAACTCAGTGGTACCAACCGAGATCTTAGCAAGAAGAATACAACCGAGAGACTCACCTTTTTTATCAATTGTTTGGACAACAGTGAAGAACCTTCCAAAACTTTCTGTAACCGTTGTTACAGTTTCACGCAAACGTGGCGCGAATCGGTAAATGTCTTGCTGTAGTTAGGGTTTATTTTGTTAAGTTGGTAATTATTTCTTTATGTTAACGATTTATAATTTTATAATTATTTTAGGAGGGATATTTTTTTTGATCCGTTCTTTTACGTGTGAGTGCTGTCAGTGCTGGCTCGGATGTTTCCGGACTGGGCAACGATGTGGGCCGACCGGCTGACAATCGCGCGAGAGTGAGGGCGCCGCAGCCGCTGCCGCGAGAGGACTGCTGTTCTGACTGCCGACAGGTCAACATGGAACTCCTGCACTTCTACAAACACCAGCCGCCGTCACGGGCCTTGACGATGGCGACGGGGCCCCCTCGCCGAATGTCTCAAAGTAAGGAGTATCCTTCCCATCTTTTTATTTGGGGCCTAGAGGCCGAAGAATTTTTAGTACTTTTTGGATGATAGTACAGAACTGACTAGACACTTCCTCATTTTGATAATCATCAATATAGACAATGAGTGGATTGCTGTGCAAGCTAATTGATTTTGTGTATGTAGCCCCACGCATAGTTAAATGAAGAGGCGTGTGGGTATAAATATGTTGTGCAACACTAAAGCTAATATTTCTGTGGAACTTACATTGTTGGAGACGTTTACGGCCTTTTTGGACTTGTGAAGTGAGAACTGATTGCCAGCGCTCAAACGATTGATTTTTATTTAACATTTTATGGGGACCCCTTTACCTGTTTACAGAAATCTATATATTTATACTAGCTGCAGTACCCGGCGTTGCCCGGGCTGAAAACAGGGTGAAGGGGACCTTTTTCGAAATCAGATGTACTTAGTAATTGTCTTCTTAATTTGAATGTCAAGTGTGTAAAATAATTTATATCACTTTCAGATCCCGACAGACGTTGCTCTGCCAGTGTATAGTTATTTACCTGTATATATCGAAAAATTGGTGGTCTGTATGTAATCTAGACTTTTAAAGCACTATAGAAAAAAACTGAAAAATAAGAGATTACTAATATTGAAATGATTCCATTATCTAGCTAATGCTCAGCATGCATTGCAATGCCTCATTTAGTTTTGTTTTGTAATATGTTTAAAGTAGTTACACATATACAAATCATCCATCCATATCTCTAAATATATATTTATATCTATATATATCTATGTATCTCTCTATCTCTATTTATCTCTTTATATCTATATACTTATCTATATACTCTTTATATCTATTTATATACTTCCCACTATCTCTATCTCTTCTATATATAAATCTCTATATAGCACTATACAACTATATATCTCTTTATCTAACCCATTTCATTCTCTATACCTTGCTCTATCTCAACTTATCTCTCTGTCTCTCTCAATCTCACTCTGTATATATATCACTCTAACTCTGTCTCTCTTTTATATTTAAATAAATTGTCTCATGCGTGCGCACTTAGACAACAAAAACAGACGAAGTGCCGCTATATAATATGAAATAAACACATTTTTTTGAAACTATTCTGCTCCAACTATTACAAAATAGTTATACCGTCTCAGAAACCTTCACGGGCATCCGCATAACAACTCACCAAAATTTAATCGCAATCGGATAAATGGTATAGGAACGCATACGGTACAAACAAACGAAAATTAAAGACATAACAAACGCATCGAACGAAGGTGCGTTTAAAATTCAAGGCAACTATATCTATTGACGAAGTTAAGAACCAAACTGTTATTAGCACCTTTATTTTGCTAGCCGCTGCGAGCTACACAAAGCAGGCTGGTCTCACCAAGACCTTACTATGTGTATGATCGTGTGTCAGACATAAAGAAATGACACTCACTCACTATTTGTATGTCTATGACCTATGATTTTTTCTGTTATAAAATAAAATTCTTGGGTTTGATATAACCTGTAAAACTAGCAGACATATTATCTGTGAGAGATGATGAAATTCTAGGTGACAACGAGTAATTAGAGAAAATTCCAGGTTTTTTCCTGATGAGAATTCATGCATATTTCTCACTTTTCCCAAAATTCAAGGCTGGTGGTCACTCTGCACTTTCTGCACCTTCTGTGTAGTCCAGGAATATTAATAAAATTAGGGCAAGTATCTCGGAATGAGAGATAGTCAGCTATAAAGTTGTATAAACCTTTATTTTGGCACCCTAAAACTTGTCTCAAAACCTACTTATCGTAGGGTGTCCTCGACTACAGATATTCCAAGGTCAAAGGTCAAAAAATCAATATTTTACACATGTATTGCAAAAATCTAGTTTCCTATGGGTTTTACCTATTTGTATTTATTATAAATATTGTAGAGGATTAAATTTTCTACAGCTTTTGTTTAAACATATTTTTAATATCTTGAACCATTTTCGAGATAGAGGGCAGAGCGTGTGCAGAGTTTAACTATTTAGAGTATCATTCGAGGTCAACCTGTAGTCCCGATTAAAAACACGCCATATAAAGATTATAAATTATTGATAATTATATAATTCTAAATAATTTGCGATATTAACAGCTTGTAATTTTTCAATAAGCATGTTAATTAGTTATTTTATTATTTTGATTTGATAAAAAAATTTCTTAGGTAATAGGTACAACAATGGTTTCGCCGAAACAAACTTCATATGTTTTTGGAAGGGCAGCAGTTCTTCTCCGCTGCCCCATTGCTTTTATGTTTTTATTATAGTCTGAATATCCATCAAATACAACAACAATTTCTGAACCATAATGCCTTTGCAAAAAATTTACGTATTTATCTAAAATAATAGAATAAGTGTCTTCTCTACTCCATACAATGCGATGCAGAAGATGTCCACCATCAATAATGAACGTTACATTACTTTTATTAACATCAAAATCAATTGGCTGGCCTGCTTGGCTCGATCCACTGCCAGCTAGCATACATGAAGTGGGCAGCTTTTGGCAGTGTTGCACAAAATACATTTACAAATAGAAATAGCTAAATGTTAAGTAAATATTTTGAAAAAAAAAAAAAGTTTAATTAAATAAGCCTTTTAACCAACACAAGTCTTAAATAACACCAAAGTTGTGCACATATTTTAACTGATACCACCAATACCTTGGCGATAGCTTGGTATCAGCCAAGAGCTGAAGTTTGGTTGATGTACGATACCAGGTACAGTCAGTAGATTCCCAATGATGCGACCCCTCACGGTTTCCGGAAAAACGGACTTATAAACGGAATGGTCGCAATAGAGAATTCGGGCCAATTTTTACCCCCCCCCCCCCCCCTTCCCAACAATTATAAAGTGAATTTGCGTCACGCCAGTTCGGCTATGCTAGCCGGCTGGTTGTTATTTTCGTTCAAAACGAGGCGAAGGAACTTGTGTGGATCAGGTAGAAAACATTCGGTTATAAACTAAAGATATAAGAACAATGCTATCCTGAAATGCTGTGACATGTTTTTGGAGTAGATAATCACAGCAACAGACGGACAGGATGCGCTACCATCCTTGCCGTCAGCGATGTTTATTTTGACAGCTCAAGCAATTATCTTTTCCACGTCCCTTCCGCAGCGTAAAAAAGAAAAGAAAAAAACACGTTGGAATGCAGATGGAAAAGTAACTATGCAGTAAAATAAATATATTTACGGCCCTGCTAAATTTTTCTATTCAAAAAATTCAAGGTATTAGTGATTTTTCAGCAGAAACTGCTGTGTGACTAATAAACAAATTGTATCGTAATAACTTAAACTTATAAATTATTTATTAACGGTGAAGGACAGTCGTATAAGCCCATAAAAATATTTATTTTACCGAGAATGGACTATACAACCTGGCTTTTGTCACCGTGGTGTGGGAGGGGAGGAGGATGCTGACAGTTTCTCACGCAGAAGGTTTTAATAAGGGAGGGAATGTGTTGAAATGTTAGTTGAAAAGGGAGGGGGGGGTTTTCATGGTTTGTGGCTCTGGGAGGGATGAGCCTTCAAGAATTAGTAGGGGATGGGAGAGGTAAGCGTCACGTCACGTAATGATGTCAAGCCGCCGCTACCGCCAGCCTGGCCGGAAGAGTTTCTTACGCTCTCGCAGAAGCTACAACAGCGGCTTTTCGTGCGGGCAGGTAAGATAACATGACAGCTGAGACGGCTTTTCGTGCGATAGTGGAGCGCCAAGCTCTGCTAGACACTGCCGCGTGGACATTCTAGAGGGGTGGTATCTATTTTTAGCCGTCTTTGGTATGCCTGCCTGCTTACAGTACAGCTCTCGCCAAGATAAACGTGAACACATAGCGCCCAACAAAGTGTAACAGACTTGTTTTTCAGCCGATTTTACTCAAATTTTCGACTTTCTCTGCTCAAATTTTTCACAGTTTCTCAAAAAACGGTCGTATAAACGGATTGGACGCATCAGAGGGGGGTCGCATCGGCGGGATTCTACTGTATTGGTATTGGAACAGCACTACATGCTATACGTACCGTATTTACCCACAGAATGGTCGCCCCTGCGTATGGGTTGCACCTTTAATTTTGGGCCATAAAATATAACATTTTTAATGTAAGGGTTAAATATGGCTCGCACCAAAAATCTGTCTCCAGCAGAATACAAGTGAAGTCTTTATGGTCCGAGTCTCAGCTTATTACCGTGTAAGAAACATGGCATGATGTTCGCTGATGTTCACCCTCGGTCCTTCTCCTTTGTCTTTCCCCTCTCCAGTCTTTATGGCCCTTCCAAACTCCCCTGCCCGGACTATCTAACAAAAAAAAAACAAAGGAAAATAATACTATTTTTTATACCCCTGTTTTCCTTCTCGCCTATAATTTTTTTTTATCCATTCCCCAAGAGAGAAAAGATGGCACACTATTTCCTTGTCACTTTTTTTGTCAGTTCCTTCAATAAAACAATGTTTGGACACAGTTGTCAAGATAGAAAAGTTATGATTGTATATGGTGCAAGTCCACGGACATTTGTTAAGATGAGAGAGCGAGGGAGCATAGCAACACATACACACAGACACACATGCACTACCCTTTTTATCACTCTCTGACTGGTTTATTTTTTAGATTTCCCCTCTTGCTGAGCGCCAGCTAGGCGGCAGACAGCGACCGGGTAGCCGCGCTACAGGCAGTAGACACAGTGCAACATAAGGGATATTTTGATTAAGCAATTTATTCTTACCCATAACTAGTGGTGTGAAAAAATGGTGTAACCATTTTTACGCGAAAAAACGCGATAATGGGACTTAAAAACGACATAAAACGAAAATCCGTTTTTTAAACTACTAAATGTGAAAAACAATATACATCGTAAATCAGCTACATCGGTGAACATGTTTTGACGTTGTAAAATACTATACATATATACATTCTTTTATTTTTATGAATGCACTTATTTCTTAGCATTTTTAACGTTGATAAATGGTTAAATATCACGTTCACTGAGGTAACAACATAAATATTATTACGTTCTAACGTTTGCTTTGTTTTAGCAGAATCGCCAACATACGAGAACACATAACTCCATGAACGCGACTTAAAACTAATTTCAAAAAGTTAAATATTAAGTCCATTTCCAACTAATTTCGCGCGAGTTAATATACGTTTAGTTTCTTCAAAACGTAACACAATTTCATTGTAATTTTATTTTACCAGCACTTATAGATACTGGTATTTTTATTACAATTTTGGCTTGGTAACGTTGGCTACGCGTAAATACTGGCAGTCCTTTGTCACGTACACACGTTACGTTGCTGCTTCAAAACAATGCCGAAATTAAAGCCTACTGCCGAGTCCCGAGCAAAAGAATTTAAATGTGAGGGTTTATATGCTTCTAACAAGATTTTATTTTGCAAGTGGTGCAATTGTAGAGTTGATCACGAAAGGCGCGACACTGTTGTTAAACATGTCAACAGTAAACACCACGTTAAAGTTAGGTTAGGAAGTGCAGCTGGTGTCAGCAGCAAACGTTTAACCACGATGAAAGAAGTGACTACTGTTGCCAAAAAAATGAGAGAAGACAGAAAAGTTCATGAAAACTACACAGGCGTTTATCTCTGCAAATATACCACTTGAGAAATTGTTTTTAACAGAGATTAAATGCGGATAGTGGTAATACTATGTAAATTTATTGACTAGTCATAAATTTAATAGTCCATTTAAAACAGTTTAAAGTGTTTCCGATAGCATTACAGTCTACAGGGTTACAAATTTAAAAATACGTATATTTTTATCCTTATTTTCTGCTGGAAAATTCCTATAAAAACACAAAACACCGAAATTGTTGATTTTGGAAACGAAAGTGGCTAAATTATAAAACCATAATTTCACACCCCTACCCATAACATAGTTACTAGGTTATTACAAACCAATAAAGCCTAGTTATTTAAGCACATTGTCAAACACAAGCATGCAAAGTTAATATTTTTTATACCTAAAATGAAACAATTTGCGTGAGGGTCGCAGTACATTTTATTAAAAAAATGTGTGACCCATATGCGGATAAATAGGGTAACACAGTTTGTAGGTAGCGTGTGTGTGGATTTCCCACTAAGCTGTTTCCATCATGCCAAACAAACAGCCCTACTGACCTGGCCTTCTCGCTCTGCTCGGTGCGGTGCACGTTGCTGAGTGCCCCCAGGCAGAAGCGGTTGCCCCCCGACGGGTCGACGTAGCCGTCCACGGTGACGCTGGGGCAGGACGAGGGCACCTTGAAGGTCTCGCCCACCTGCGTGTCCAGCTCGAAGTAGGCCACGGAGCACCAGTACTCCGGGGCGGGCTGCGTGGAGAGCAGGCCCGACAGCGTCTCCAGGGACTGCGTGCTGTGGGGCCCTGCGAGCACAGCTCCCACAGTCTTGGCACATTGTCTCCTTCTGGTGGCAATTTGTTTTGGATTTTTTTTTTTGCTGTTGGCAACTTTGCACTCCTTTATTAAGTGTTATTTGTAAATTCATTTTTTTTAACACTGGTTTAATTTACATTAAAACTATTTATATTTAGTTTTAACTAAAGTGTGGACTATTGGAGTTTGTCAGCTGATGTGCAGTGGAAAAACAAAAACAAAAACTGTTTAATGTGCGCATCGCTGGGAGCGCAGCGCTCGAACGCACTGACAAGGAAGGAAGAGGAACTCACACAGCCAGAAATAAGAATTTAACATTTCTGAACTGTAGTAAATCCTTTACAAATACTTGCAATCAGATTAGGATTTATTTCTATGTGACAATGCTAATCGTCAATATTTTGTACAGAAAAACTTGAACTTTTCTATACAGTGATAAAAAACTTTTTTTTGAGTAACCAATAATTTTTTTTTATCTCTAGAAGTTTTTTTTGTAAATGTCAATTACAAAAGTAATGATGCTGGCTTCTGTTATTTCTATGCTCTACACCCTTTTGTTTAAGTTGTTGTGCAATCAATCCCATTAATAATTATAGTGAGTCATTTCGTACATTTCATATGGTACTGTGAAATCTAATTAGAATGTACCTGAAAAACCCACCTTTTTAGTATTTAATCATGAAAGTACTTTATACTGAACTGCTGCTAAATGTAAAACATTTTGTTGGGAATTGAAAATATATATTTTAATGTGAGAAATCCTTTAAAGTGAGGTTTTTATAACGAGTTATCACTGTAGTTGTAACCTGTTATGGAATGTAACCTTTTTTTAATAATGATGTGGAACTAAATAAATTATCTTTGGTTAAAGAATTTCTCTGCAAGTATTTTCAAGCAGAGTACCTTTCACTTTTATCAGTATTTTATAATATTTTACCTTCACTAGCGTGTGGTCATTTAGTTTAAGAAACCTTTTGTTCAGGATTTTGCATAAATATAATTTTTCCTAGTGACCCTATGAGAGGTATTTGGTCATCTTCGTTAGTTTTAGTTTATAAGTAAGCCAGTTAGTTTTTTAGCTTTCCAGATAATAATTTTTTGTGAAAAAAGATGTTAGATTTACACCTGTTGGCCATGTATCCTAAATTTAATGTTTATGAACATAAAAAATGTTCTGTGAAGTGAAGTAATTTAGGGGATGTTTAACACTGATTTAAAAGTAAAATAAAATGTTATGGCAAAAAACTGCTTAAATTGCTGAAAAACATATAGAAATAACATCAATTGAAGATTTATTTGTATTAATGTGGCTGATCATAATAACCTAACCAAATAATTATTTTAGTTATGATCATGTACCCAACCAAAATTAAAAATCACAATTTCGAAATTGAAAAATTCAGACTTATAACTGAGAAGCAGCAAATCTTACACTTCCAGTATTTTAAAGCTTACAACAACATGCAAACATTCACATAACATTTGAAGCTCAAAATAAAACCAATAACAAATTTCCTGATGAAGTTCAATTGAATATTGAAAAATCTTTGATTTGATTCGCTTAATGAAAGCTTCGTACAGGCCTAATTGTTGGTTTTCATTTCAGTACAGAGATATGAATCACAGACACAACATGATATCAGATACTTTTAGGTAGATTTCTAAGAATTACTACCTATTGTGGCCGGTATCATGTGCGACTTGCAGAAAATTTTTATCTAGTTTTTCATTTCAGGGCCCATAGACACAAAAATCATTGTAAACTCGTGAGTGTGAGTGAGTGTGAGTGAGTGTGAGTGAGTGTGAGTGAGTGTGAGTATGTGTGAGTGAGTTGTGAGTGTGTGTGTGCGTTAAGTGTGAATGAGTGTCCTAGTGTAATAGAATGCATGTCTATACATATCAAATTTTTATTACACTATAATTGCTGTAATTTTTCATAAATCACTTCCAAACTTTTACATAAAATACAGCAATAGAAAATCTCTGTCACGTTTGTTAATGGGCAAATTACACCAAAAGGGTAGAAATGGGGAAAGCCTTATTAAAAACAGAAAAAATCACTATATTATTACAAATATCGCATTAGTTTGAACATATTATAACTTGCAGGCGTAATACCAAAAACTTTTGTCTAAATACATTTTTGATATGATAAACCAAAAATGCAAGGTGTGAAAAAAACAAGGATTGGAAGGAAAAAACTAGTTACTTCCTTAGTAGGCACACTATCGAATCCATTCAAATGGTTAGTAAATGGCATAATGTTTATCTAAAACGTTAATATCAAAAATGTTTTGATAAAATGAACCATTGCAGAAACGGGATGAAAAATCATGGGTAGAATTGAAAAAAAAAAAATTTCATAAATGCCGTACCATGTACACTATTAAATCCATTATAATTTATTGTAAAACCATAAATTTTTATCTAAAACTTTTGTCTTAAATATTTTTTATACAACCAACTTTTACTGCAAGGGGTGGAAGATAACACGACTTGAAAGACAAAAAAATTAATAACTCCCTTTGTAAGTACAATATTAAAACCGTTAGAACTGTTTCTAAACCTTATAAATATTATCTAAAACTTTTGTCTTAAATTTGATACAACTAACTATCTCTGAAAAGTCTAGATAAAAAGGGGTTAAAATAAAAAAATAAAAATTCATAACTACCTGTGTAATCACACCATCAAATCCATTCAAATTGTTTGTAAATTTTATCTATAACAATTTTTGATAAAATGAGCCATTGCTGCAGGCGGTTGAAAAAACAAAAAAACATGGGGTAAAATTTTAAAAAATTCATAATTTTTGTACCACAAGCACTGTCAAATTCATTCTAATTTATTGTCAAACCATTAATTATTGTTTACAACTTTTGTCAAAAATAATTTTTTATACGACCTAGCATTACTGCCAGGGGTAGAATAAACAGAAGTTCAATGACAAGAAGATGCTCAACTCCCTTATTAGGCACACTTTCAAATCAGTTCAAATTGTTTGAAAACCCTAAAAATATTACCAAAAACTTTTGTCTGAAACAATTTCTCATATAAAAATAAATTCATACCTTCCTTAGTAGGCACACCATTAAATCCATTCAAACTGTTAGTAAATCTTACAATTTTTACCTAAAACTTTTGCCCGAAAACATTTTTGATAATGTAAACCATTATTGCAAGAGGTTGAAAAAAACGTGGTTTTTGAATAAGAAAATAGACAAATCTTCCAAACCATGTAAACTATCGTCCATTCTTATTTTTATTTAACTTTCTAAATATTATCTAAAACTTTTGGTAAACTATATTTTTATCTGACAAACCATTACTGAAAGGAATCGAAAAACAAGGTTTGAAAGTAAAAACATTTTTTTTTCCCCCAATAGATATGGCATCAAATCAATTTTAATTTATTGTATAAATTGTAAACTTTATCTAAAACTTTGACTGAAATAGGTTTTGATGAAACTAAATTATAACAGTGGTTGAAATTTAAAAAAAAATTAAACTTTCTTAGTATAAAAATCATTCGAATTTATTTTAAACCATCTTAGTATTAATTTAAACCTTGGTGCAAAGCAAATTTTTACACGACCAAGTTATTAGTGAAAGGGATGGAAAATAGTGTTTGAAGGTCAAAAATATTTATTAATTACTTTAGTTGGCTAAATATGAAATTTGTTCTAAGCTATTCAATGCTGGATGCATTGAGTTAAAAAATGTTCATAATATTTTCGCTGTGTGGAAAATGAGAAAATATTTAATCAATCAGTTTGTAACAGGGGGTGAACATAAATATGGTATGTACATTAAGTTCTTAAAATGTTTCAGAAGTTTATAGAAGTTGCTAAAATATCTCCAGAAGAAAAAGGAACTCCAAAATCTACCTATGAATGTAGGCTGTGTCGAAAGAATTTTTTTTTTTAAAACATTAATGCTTACCTGTATTTCTTCTTTCTAAAGAGCAGCTTATTGAAATTATTTCAACTACCATTGAACAGTGTGTATTCATTTTTCTTTGGTGTTTCCATTAAAACTATATTGACTTTCAACAATTCCGCGAAATCACTGATCCGGCACGACAGCGTAGACTGAAGACCTCTCGCCATACATAAAGTGGGTTGTTGTTAAGGGGGTGCCTTCCATTTCTGGCCAAGATTTTATATTTACAGTAATTACAGTTAAACTTGTAGACTTTTCCAGTTGTTTAACTTTCACAAAATGAAAAATATATACAGCGCATACTGTTTGCATAAATAGTTGCCAAAGTTACATTTTAACGTTTTTGGGTTGTAAAAATAAGGAGAATTTAATTTATTGCAGAACTGAAACTTTTTAGGTTTAACTGCAATGTCATTGGCTACTTCAAGAAAAGGTTCAAATTTATTTCAGAAAATATTAATTAATTTTACCCGGCATTTCAAATTTTTCAAATTTGTTACGATTTTGACAGCCAAAAAACATGAAATGAGTTTTCGTGACAGAAATGCAAACCATATCATGAAGTAGCCAGTGGCATTGCAGTTAAACCTAAAACATTTTAGTTCTGCAATAAATTAAATCATCCTTATTTGTACAACCCAAAAACGTTGGCAGCTAATGATGCAAGTAGATGAGTGGGACGGGCAGCACTCACAGTAGGAGGCGTGGTGGGCGCGGGCGTCGGGCGGCTGCATGCTGGCCGTGTAGGTGAGCGTGCTGCTGCCCGTCCAGGTGCCCTGGGCCCCGTCCTGCAGCCGGGGCGGGGACGCGGGGCTGCGCGAGTCCTCGGCCGGGAAGAAGGGGGCGGCCGCCTGCTGGGCGGGGGGGGCCGCGGGGGGCGTGCAGGGCACCGCCGCCGCTGCAACATTGCCAGCTACTCCCCAATTGTTTCACTATTTCTTTTTATTCAGTTAAAATATTTTAAATGGCAAACAGATTTCAATTTTTTTTATTAATATTTTTACTAGCCAAATTTTACAGCAGTGAAGCTATTTAAGAAATATGTGCCAGGTAGGCTGGCAACATTTTCTTTAGTTTAAGTTCTCTATTTTGTGTACACGTTTTTACTCAGTTTTCAGTAGGAGTTATTTTAAGTTCAGGTTCTTATAATTTTATTATCAAGTGTGATTAAAACTGAACGGATAAGAGACTTGACAGCAGTGCCGCGGCAGGCGGGGAGAGCCGGGAACAGACTGTGACATCGGACAGACAGCTGAGCTGGAAGGGAGACTTGACCTTGAAACCTCGCTGCGAAAGGTCGTGTGCGGTGGGTGATCGGCCTGTGGCCCACGACACAAAAGTTTCAGCAAGTTATTTGAGGCAATATTAAATATGCTTTTACACATCATGATTTGTGGAGTAAGGTGCATGAAGTCTATGAGCCTACACAGTGTGCGGTGCAGGCCATTTTGGTTGGCTATGAAACAGGTGTGCTAGGACAGGCATGCCTGTGTTCACTGAATTTTTCAAGAATGAAAGTTTGGCTATGTAAGTCACGTATGCTTCACCTATGCCAAAGTTTACGTCTTGGAGTTCTACAAATCAAGTAAGTGACTACTTCATACAGAGAGTTTTGGATGCCTTGTAGCATGTTTGAATCTACTACCAACATCACCCTATTATAAAGCCTGACATCAACGTCATGTTACTTTTAGCAAGAATTTGTGAAGTAGATAAATATTGAATTTATCGAGCTGGACATGTGCAAGATAACATATTTATTTGAAGAATTTAAGTTAAATCAAAGAGCTCTTAAAGAATCCCTCCTACTTGCAAGTATTTCTGGAGCAAACCATCATATTTCATTCAAGCCTTTGAATAATTTAGCTGGATAATTTTGATGGCTAGTGCCAAGTGTTTAAATTTCATTTTCATTTATAAATTTTGAGTAGCTTTAAATTTGTTTTCAAATAATTAAACATATTATTTTAATATCAATTTTTTATAAACATTTTTGATTTAGCTGTGCATGGAACAATAATGTATTATAATGTAAGTTTTAGAATTGTAAATTGTTAAAATTTGTATGATCTTATATTCCTGTTATTGCTATGGACAACTTTGCTGGTTGTCGTAGAGAGAGTGAAATACTTTGCAATTAAAATCAACTCTGTTAAATTAAATGTTGTTACTGGAATACTCCTTCCCCATTCTGCAGATTTGTTTTGATGAGAGTTCCTTGACAGGAGAAAAATAAGTGTAAATTTTTGAGGATTTAAAATTAAATATTTTTAATCGATACCTGGGGGTCTAAATTGTGTGTACACCAATCCCTCACACGTCTTCAAATTGAACAAATTCATTTAGCGCGATGTTCATTTTACTGCCCCAGTCTTGAATAGCATGTCTGTAAATTTCAGCTAGCATGAAATCGCTACAGGAAAAAAAAAACACATTGGGCATGACGCCACGAAGTCTGCTTCAACTCGGTAAACAACAGATTTACTGTGGCATACAGTTAGGCATAGAAAGGGGGAAGAGATGCGTGCGCAGGTCTGACTACACTACCTACTGTTATACAAACATCAGCTATGGCAAGTTCAGTTGCTGCTATGGAGTGTAAAGGACCAAATGTTTTTACATCCACACATGTGCCGCTGGGCCATACCGATGTCACCCGGCCACAGACCGGGCCGTGATGAACTTCCATTTAGCCAGTGGCAGGGAACTCGCATGAACAAACACCAAGCAATGTCTACCCATTCGTCTGCCGGTACCTGTATGTGCACAAGCACCAGTAGTTGGAATCATATTGGAATAATGGCTTCCAAGTGAGAGTGTAATGCATCGTGTTCAAGTATTCGAGACAAAACTAGAAGTGTTATGGCATGCGGAATGTCATGAAGACCACGCTTATATTTTATTTTCTGCACTTTAGTTTTAAGCAAGTCAACTGTGCGCACAATTGTACGAAATAAGAACTGTATCAAACATTTATTTAAGTCTGATGCTGTTGGTTGTACTAGCGGGAATATATTTGACATTAGATACCAAGATAGAAATGAACAGATGATTCATATGAAAAGGTTGTTAAATGAAAGATGCAATGAAAAAAAAACATCATGGGTTTGACAGGATTGGTATAAACCATGCGGTGATACGCAAATAAGCATTTTAATTTTTGAAAAATTAAAATGTAAATATCGAGACTGTAATATCGGTTTCACTGTCAGTGAAGAATGGTTTGGAAAGTTCATGGAAAACTACGTGACATGAGTTAGTCATGCCAGCGCATGCAAGTTAACCAGCCGACTCCCGTTAAGTACATAACCACATATCTGTTGCTATGTGGTATCATATTTGTCATACATAGTATTTGATGGTAGGCTTATAAAGATAGAGTGTGTGACATATTTATCATTAAGTATTAATCTATGCATTTATATTAAGTAAAGATTATTTTGCTACACATTTTGGAACATATTATAAAAATTAGCCTTGCTATTTATGGAGATTAATGCTTTAGAATATGAGATTTCGAATATGTAATATGAACATTTTTAGGGACATATTAAACGTGCTAAGTGAGGGATTGGCGTAATTCTTTTCTGTGATGTAGAGTAGAAGGCACAGCATATTTTAAAAGGTGCTTAATTTGCTGGCACTATACTACATAGAAGGTTATGCAGTGTCTTCTCGTCTCCATTATATCATAAGCTACTTTCATTGTGTAATTATTTTGATCGCTTACCAAAATGAAGTACCTGAATTCCTCATGACTGCCATGTGTGGCTTGATTCAACCCCACTGACACCAGTGCATTCAGACTGATGTTTATTCATGTAAGTGATTATGAAGGCTTGCTGAAGGAGGTGGTAAGAGAAGCCTATGAAAGAGTGGATTCTGCTCATGACCTTACCGGCCCACCGGGGCTACGTCTGTACCGGCCCACCCGGGCTACGTCTGTACCGGCCCACCGGGGCTACGTCTGTACCGGCCCACCGGGGCTACGTCTGTACCGGCCCACCGGGGCTACGTCTGTACCGGCCCACCTGGGCTACGTCTGTACAGGCCCACCGGGGCTACGTCTGTACCGGCCCACCCGGGCTACGTCTGTACCGGCCCACCGGGGCTACGTCTGTACCGGCCCACCGGGGCTACGTCTGTACCGGCCCACCCGGGCTACGTCTGTACCGGCCCACCCGGGCTACGTCTGTACCGGCCCACCGGGGCTACGTCTGTACCGGCCCACCGGGGCTACGAATGTACCGGCCCACCTGGGCTACGTCTGTACAGGCCCACCGGGGCTACGTCTGTACCGGCCCACCCGGGCTACGTCTGTACCGGCCCACCGGGGCTACGTCTGTACCGGCCCACCTGGGCTACGTCTGTACCGGCCCACCTGGGCTACGTCTGTACAGGCCCACCGGGGCTACGTCTGTACCGGCCCACCCGGGCTACGTCTGTACCGGCCCACCGGGGCTACGTCTGTACCGGCCCACCGGGGCTACGTCTGTACCGGCCCACCCGGGCTACGTCTGTACCGGCCCACCCGGGCTACGTCTGTACCGGCCCACCGGGGCTACGTCTGTACCGGCCCACCGGGGCTACGTCTGTACCGGCCCACCCGGGCTACGTCTGTACCGGCCCACCGGGGCTACGTCTGTACCGGCCCACCCGGGCTACGTCTGTACCGGCCCACCCGGGCTACGTCTGTACCGGCCCACCGGGGCTACGTCTGTACCGGCCCACCGGGGCTACGTCTGTACCGGCCCACCCGGGCTACGTCTGTACCGGCCCACCTGGGCTACGTCTGTACCGGCCCACCGGGGCTACGTCTGTACCGGCCCACCGGGGCTACGTCTGTACCGGCCCACCCGGGCTACGTCTGTACAGGCCCACCGGGGCTACGTCTGTACCGGCCCACCCGGGCTACATCTGTACAGGCCCACCGGGGCTACGTCTGTACCGGCCCACCCGGGCTACGTCTGTACAGGCCCACCGGGGCTACGTCTGTACCGGCCCACCCGGGCTACGTCTGTACAGGCCCACCGGGGCTACGTCTGTACAGGCCCACCGGGGCTACGTCTGTACCGGCCCACCCGGGCTACATCTGTACAGGCCCACCGGGGCTACGTCTGTACCGGCCCACCCGGGCTACATCTGTACCGGCCCACCAGGGCTACCTGAGCTCAGCTTTGTTGCAAGTGCATTACAGTTGAGACCATGACCATTTCTAGTGTCCATTGCCCAAACATGGTAAACAAGGTTTCCACATACAGTAATATGTAAAACATGAGCTCTGAAATTATATTACAGTAGAACCCGGTTATAATGGTCCTGCTTACAATGTTTATCTGCTTAAAACATTATAATGTTTAAGTCTCGACACTTTCTCAATAAGGACAATGTATGCATATAACATTTCTCGAATGGTGCATTTTCTGCTTGTTCTAATAGGATTGTAACCAAAAACAAAATGTGTGCCATAATACTAGTGCTACACATTAGTGCTGGCTAACGCTATGTATTCAATATATTGAATGTACATAACGTTCGTAGTTACGTGTCTGTTGACACCCATATCTTGAAAAAATATCTAATACATTCTTCCGTTCCTAGCCATTCTAGTGTTTTTTTTTTCAAATGTACGTACGTAGTCCTACAGAACTTTAGTTTGCCAACTATTCCATGATGTCACAACAAACCCATAGTTTATTCTATTGCTGATTAAGATGTAACGTTGCAAGACCCTGGCCTCCTCAGCTTTTACAGGTATTTGTTAAAAGGAATAAATATTATGGTTTCTCGGCACTGTAGTAGACCAGCTGATTATATGCTTCAAGGTCATAGTGACCTATTTGGTCATGCTCTTGTTTTCTTATTTACAATAGTATTGTAATTAATTTTAATGTTTAAGTATTTTATTTTGAAAAGCCTGTTTTGGTTTTCACTTTTCTGGCTTCGTATTATTTGTGTTAGTGTGAGTTTCAGTATTTAATTCCATTTAAATGTTAATTTTTAAAATAATTTTGCATGTGCATTTTATACTGGTTTTAATACAGCGAGTATTCGGTTGAAAGACCAGACATGCGGCGACATGGCAGCGCCGATAATACAATAATTTATTGCATCCTGTGTAAGAGAGAGACAGACATTAGCCTAGACTGTGGGAATATTTGACTGGGGAATCCCAGAATTATGTGTTAGATTAAAAAGAGATAGAAGGTGTAAGAGAAAGCCAGAGACATGCGAGAGCGAAGGGAAGCCCTCAAAGAAGGGAGTTAATTAGTCGTAGTTGTAAGAATAAATGTTGTAGCCAAAGGTAAGGTAGTACTTTGGAGAAGTCCCCGGCTAACTGATTTTTCCTAAGGGTTTTGTACTGTACTATGTTTTGGTCAGTCGTTGTGCGAGGGCTGGGCTTGGTGATTGTATTGTCTTGATTACAATAAATTGCAAAAATGCAAATGTTTATATTTAGATTACATCAGTTAACAGCTTCTAGAAATATTATAACCTTTTATGGGGTGAAGTGCATTCCCCCCTAACTTATATTAAGTGCACGAGTGCTGTATCAGCGATATTCTGCCTGGTATCTTCTAGGCCTGCGAGATAGACCATCAGCGTTTCAGTTAATACCTGAAATATAGGTCACCTGCCGTACGCGACCATAAGAAGTGTTCCACTATTAAAAAAACCTCCAGTGAGAGGAAATAACATCATAGGAAATATTTGTAAAAAAATTTTTAATATTTTATTTCTGGTACAGGAATTATTTTATTAGATAAAAGTTTCAGTTGCAGTAATAAGAAATACTTTTAAGTGTGATTGAATCTTAAGAATATTCAAATTGAAACAACATGGCAATTAGATCCACACACCTTTAATTTTTCTATGTCACGAGACATAAATCGTATCTCCAAGATCTTTTATACCTTGTTGCAACCTCATATTTACCAACTGTAAGTGCAGCGAGGAAATAACTCATTACTTTATACGGGTGACTACAATTATTATAATAATCACATCAGTTCACTAGTGTTGACCTCAACAAGTAGCCAAAGCTAACTAAGTCTAATGCCATGTCAAACTAAAAAGTTTGGAAGCTTTATAGCAAGAATGTTAAAATATTTGAAATGAAAATTTGTGGTCCTTGATTTGAGATGTAAGTGTATTGCCATAACTATGCAAAACTATAAACTATGTAACACAGCAGACACACTTCTCTTCTCCATTCTCAACTTCAAAAAACATAGTATTCATAATTTTGTTTACATTTACATCACTGTTCTTCAGTTTATTGTTACTAATTGAGGTTCTTATTGGTCAAGGTTGAGAACATAAAATTTAGTACAGGAAGGCACTTTAATGTCTATTTCTGACCATGGTTTATTATGATATTGTTATAATTGATTAAAAGGTTAACAGAGATGTGAATGTAAATTTTGGCAGCATGCTTTATTTTGGTTTTCATTGCAGTTCAGCATTTCAGTGTTACGATTCTCCTATTTCTCTTACAAACTTAGGTTCGAATCCTGGCATGTTCGGCACTAGTCAAACATACACATATGCCGACTCATTGTCTCATATTTCTTGGAACTGGTATGCAGGAAATCCCAGCCAGAAGTCACGTAGTCTGGAAATGGGCTATTACCATATAAGGTGATGTTTGTTCTGATTGGCCAGCTGGGTCAGGGAAGGTTTTCGCATGGTTCAAATAGTCTGTAGTTAGATGCTGCCCTGACAGGTGAAGTCTTATGGCAACTCGCAACAAAAAAAAAAGTCGTCTGTTAAGTCTGTTTACGGACGATAATTTTACGTGATAATGTCATAAGAAAATATTGATAAAAAATGGCATACTTTTTAATTTTAAAATATTATTTACAGTTTTTGCAAATTTAATTTAAATAATTTGTTTAAATATAATCACGAACAATTAGTTAAAAAAGCACGCCTTAACCTGTTTCATAATATAAAAGATTTTCTCGCACTGTGGTTGGCCGGTTCTAGCAAGCTCGGCTCAGGCGGAACGTGACAGTGAGTCATCCTTTTTCGTGCGTGCAGCAGGCGTTCATCGATTTATGACGTTATCACGTCAAAATGTGATATTTGGAAGGGACAAAATTACTGCTTGCTGGTCAGAGTCATGCCACAACAAACCATTTCGATTGTTTAGTTTGGAAATTTGTTTTTGACCAAGAGCATAAGAATGTAAGAGCCAGCATGGCCACGAACTGTTTTGAGCAGCGATCACCCCAGTGGCACTGTGCCTGGCTGTACTGGCTACACTGTAGCAGGGGACATTTCCACAATGTCTGTACCAAGCTCTTTTCTATGATTAGAAAAAAAATTAAAACCCATACTAAAGAAATCACTTCAAAAATTACGTAAAAGTTATCTCCAATATACAGTAACAAAAATTGCAAGTGTATTACGAATTATTATTTTTTGGGTCGCCTGGCCAGGCCAACCTGGAATGTAACAACAACTTTGTATTTATTTTTCGAAAATTAAAAATAAGATTAGTTTATTGAGATAGCTGCACCATCTGTTGTGAGGTTTCAGAACCACTCCGTTGGGAGATACACACCACATGGGCTGCTCCCAGTACCTAAACACTGAACTACAAACATCTCGGAGATTTCCTGACAATTCCACCACTTGCAAACAGAGGCGAAACAAGCCACAACACATATTATATTTTAGGGAAAAAGCCTTGAGGGCAATGCTGTACTCCCAAAATAAGTACTGAAGTTGTAATTTTTGTTAATTTTTGCAAAGTGAGTGTCAATAAACGATAAAGATAAGTACTGACGTGCATCAAAACCGCAAACTTATTCAAGGCATGATTTGTAAAAAACAAATTTTGATTTTCAAGTAAATACACTCAAAATGTTGCTCCAACAGCATGTAACATTTTGCTACTGTGCATAGAAACAGTTACAGAGCTTGCCTCCTCTGGGATGCAGTAAATTTTCAGATGGCAGCTTGGTAAGAAACTCTGGTTTTGTGTGTACATAGCTCGTGTTCTGAAACAATGAGCGTGATAAGTGATGGGCAAAGACTGTGTCAAATTGAGTGAAAGAGTCTAAATGATTATGGTAAGAAAATTTATCAAAATAAGCAAGCAGCATTGCAATAATTTTTTAAAAATTATTATGCTGATAAAAATGTTTTATGCTTCTCTTGGCAAACAATACAGCAGCATTCCACAACACACTTGCAGTAATTGTTCCTTCTTGCTCCATGGTTGCCTGCATACAGAATACAGCAGTTAAAGGGTTGACACAACGGTCATTCAGGAACATGACAGTGATGAGTGAGTCTAATTTACTATATGGTGCGAGCATAGCACCAAAATGCAGGTTATATCATGGAATTTAGAAGAATTTAACCCAAAATACATTCAATTTATAAAAAAAAAAGTATTCTTTTAATGTTAGAAATTCAAGAAATGTCATTATTTCCAGAAAAAAAATTATACCATAGTGAATGTATCAGAAAGATCAATATAATTTGTAGTAATGTGCAACTCTTATTGAATCAATTTTAAACCATAAAAACTTGCTAATTTTTTTATTGTTCTGAATGTATCTATCGGTTTTAGACCAATTTATTAAATAATATAGCATGCAAATTTTCCATTATTTTGGTGGAGTAAGTAAGTATTAAAAAACCACTTTTATAAAAATTAAAACAATAATAGCTAAATCCACTTTAAAAACTAAAATTGGACTAAAAATAAAACCCTAAAATCTTGTCTCTAGTGATGAGACGAGGACTAAGTACTCTGGGTCATTCAAACGTATGAGTTTTATCGTCTAGCAATAATAGCCTAGTTGAATCCTCGAATCCCATCGCTTCTCCAGCATTCGAAAGATTCAGGATGATTCAAGGAAAAATATTTGGGAATTGAGGAAAATTATTCCAAGAGAAATATTGGCGTAAAAAAAGCAAATTAAAAAAATTCCACTCTTGCAAAAGTTTACTACACTTATTTATGTTTATTTTTGAACTTATTCAAATACCATTCCCAAAAATATTCTTTTTATAGAGATGTATTAAGAAAATTAAATATATATCATGTATCTACTAATCTGGAAAACTTAGTTCATAAAAATTATAGGTTGCCATTTTCAGAGACCCAAAAATATGGTGAAGTGCAAAATTGGTGGAAAATGACCAAATTAAGCTGTTATTAAAGTTTTTTTTCCCAAAATTTCTGAACATTTTTTTTGGAAAATCAACAAAGTTTGGAGCATAACACAGCTGTTTATGCGAGTTGAAACGGGTAATAGATCTTTAACCCAGGAAACAAATTTCAATAATAAAGTATTTTGATATATCTCGAAAAAAATTTTAACTAGAGCCCATCAATTTTATTTATGAATGCCACAAATGTGATAACTACTTTAATTTCTCTTTGTGCTGTTTGTTGTTTTGTATGTTTTGTATCTTCATATCTTTGGTTATTTAGTGGGTAAAAAAAAGGATGGCTTTGTTTACTGGAAAAGCTGCAACGCTTTTTATATTTATACCTGGTTTTACATTTATTTTTTTCATTATTTAACATGACCCAAAAATTTTGTTTTTCAAATGGAGAAAAACGTGGCTTCCTGGTAAACATCCAAACAAAATTAAAAATATTACTGTATTTACCTATCTTCTTGTTTGTTTAAACTGAACGTTTTGAAAATCTTATAGGTTAAGCGAAGAGATAATTGTTAATGGTATGTTAAGATCTGTTACAATGTTTTTAACGTATGTTTAGCCCCAAACCAATGTTTTCATTTTTGACGTGACAACGTCTAATAAATCGATGAACGCCGGCTGCACGCACGAAAAAGTGTCGCACTACGGATGTCCCACTACGGATGTGTTCTGTTTGCTCATTGTACGCATGCGTGGCATCTCTCTTCATGCTCATTGTACGCATGCGTGGTATCTCTCTTCCACTCGATTGGAACAACCATCGATTTGACTTTTCAATCATATTTTCGTCATTTGAATTATTATTATTATGTAATTTAACGATCGTCCACCGATTTTCAGCACAATCGGTACGGTTATTTAAAAGTAATGTTGAAAAATCAAATACGTTTTGAACCAACAATGGTGTTTTACAGTTACACATAATAATTTAAATTACATCCGGGATCTTTTGCACAATGTTTTAAAAAATATTGTAACACATTATAAATAAGTTTGGTGTATTTGGGATGCGTATTTGTTATAAAATCGTGTTAATATTATTCCCCTACTGTGAACAAAATTTTTATAACTATATATAACATCTGAAACTACATTAATTTAGTATGGCCTCGTGGGCGTGTGGTTAGCATACCTAATTCTTACACTAAAGGTTGTCGGTTAGAAACCCGGCACCTGCGAAATTTTTTTTGTACTTGTAAAAATAAATACGGCGCACACAACATTTCAAAAGTAATAAATATATTTGAATTAATGAATCCAAATAAAAGTAAATTTATTAATTCAATTGCACATTTCATTTCACTCCTTTGTATCCATACAAAATAGTGATAATTCAATAAAAATGATTCAATTTTATTCATCAAAGTATGCAGAGGTAGATTTTATCATGCAAAAGATAGAAAAATTTAAAAAAAAATTCTTCCTCAAAGAATATAATATTTTTAATGCCTAAATGGTTTGGTTGCTAAAACCTATTACGGCTCAGTCTCAGGCCGAATATGATATTTCCTTTTCTTCTGGATCAATCATTTCATCAATGTTTTGTTATGACGTTGTCACGTTAAACTATCGTCCATAAACCGACTTTACAGACAACCAATTATTTTTTTTTTTTAGTTATTACAAGATCTAGAAATGTAATTTTTTCTTAATTTCCTGGCATGTTTTCAAATCATTCTGCAAAATGGCATTGTGATACTTCAAGTAGGTTTTCATTTTATCAAATGGTTAAATTAGGTATAAATATAACGTGATATTGTAAAATGAGTTGGTTGGTATAGGTTAGTGACATTTAAAATGCAGCAATCTCCAAAACAAGAGCTAAGAAGAATAATTTTATATTTGTTAAAAATTTTATGGCTTGTACATGATTTCATTTTTGACTCTGGGAAACCTAGATTCGGATTCGACGCACTCTTTGAGATTCGGATTTGAGAATAGGATTCAAGAAAATGGGGATTCGACCCATCACTAGATAAAACCTTTATGAAATCCCATCAAGTGCTAGAAATGCTATCTAAGGTGTCTAGGAGGCATACTCTGTGTACACTATGTGGGATAATCAGAACATGCCTGGTACTACATCAACAATATGATGGTAGCATCAATTATACACTCTGGTGGCCATTCTAGACATTGCAGATCATTGCAACTCTAATCATTCACACATACCCAAGGGATATCAGCATATACTAAATAAACTCAAATTTCATTCATTATTTTCTAGTTTTCAACTTCATTTCTAAGTCAGTGTAGACTTATAAACTCACACCACTGATAAATTGTATAAAGTATGTACTTACTAAATAAAAAAAGGCTAGCATAAGTGCCCCACCTACTGGGATTTTTTTTTCATGTTTTGAGCATAGAAGCAAAGCACAGCTAGTAGACACAGGCAGGCAGATGCCTAGACTGTGCGTTCAGTGACATAAAGCCTTGCAACTTGCACTACGGCACAAAGTAGCCATTTCCAAAACTATTAACATACAACACAGAAAGACATTCTAGTGAAGGCAGTAAATAAAACACTATACACTGATTTAACAATGTCAACAATCATTAAAATAAAATGACTGGTCACAGTAAGTAGAACACATTACATAACTAAAGCATAAGTAACCTACTCACATCTTATAAGCTGTTGGGCAAGCTGAATTTTGTTTTCCTTCTCTTTACTGTTGAAATCAGCATAACTAGCTACAATCAAAAATTAAAATTCATAAAGTGCAACAAAAATACTCATACAATATTATTTCAAGAGTAAAAAATCTTATTTTCTTTAAGTTGGCTAAAAATATACTTACACACATTACACATTGTAGAACAACACTGCATGCATTAAATAAAACAAAAAATAAAACATAAATACTGAATGATAAAAAATGATAACTTAAAAAAAAAAAAGTATTGAGTGTTTCAGTGCTCGCCAGTGATGTGTAAACATCTAATCTTGGCAAAGAGCAAATTTATGTGTTCTCATGTTGCAAATAAACTTATAATATGAAAATCTGACACAAAAATTATAGAAGAATTCTCTAAAATAATGCTGAGCATGATAAATATACAAAACGTATTCATTTTGGGGAAAAAGGTAAAAAATTTTCACCCCCTTTTAAAACGTAACTATAATTCTGTTTAACAAGAGAGTACTATTTTTTCTCAAGGCTAGCCGAACAACAGGTGTACAGAAAAGAGTTGCATAAAATAGCCTTAATATTGAACATGTGACATTTTCCCCATGACCGGAAAATATAATTGTCTGTGTTTTTGAGGTTATGCTTCTTCAGGCATTGAGGGTGAAATCTCAGAATGCACCACAAATAAAGGGTATTCAACAGGTTGAAAGTCCAATGCTCATGCATGGAGAAACTGCTATTGCCACAAGCCGAAGCTGTCACTATGGCAGAACCACGTGTGGCCACATGCACTCGTGCTTGTTTCGCAAACATCAGGGGATGCACTAAGCATATTGGTGTGCCAAAGGAAATGTTATGGCAGTGAAACTATCCTGGAATACTTTTTGTTAAACTTGAATAGTAATAACAAGATATAATTGCAACTTTTAAAATATCTGTAATTTATTAGCCAGGAAAAATTGTGTTGGAACAAACACAGCAAAAAAGATATTTAACATTTTGTTAGTTCTCTAAAGCATTACGAAAGCCGTGCTATCTTTTAAGTATTTTCAAACTAAACGTTGCAGTGTAAAAGATACAATAAAACCAAAATTTAACCAGAAACATTTTAACACTGAATAAATATATGTATATAATAATATATTTTTGCTCTAACAGACATCAGTGAGTAAATACTTCCTACAAACAAACCTCAACCTTTTTGAGCTGATTCAACATTTACGTTCAACATTAACACTAATTTTAATCGACGTGGCGTTGAATATATGTACGCCAACAACTTCTTATGTCTCTACAGTGTGATGAATGCTGCGCAATTTATTCATTTCAATTTTAACTAAGGATAGTCAAAATTGTAATGTGTATTTTTTAAGTAGTGTAATATTTCTTTCCATGACTATAAATTACATCATACAGTATTAAAGGGTAGTTGTAATATTAAAAAGGTTAGTTTGGCACATCAATACGCCTAGTACATCCCCCGATGTTTGCAAAAGTTACTATATACAGATGAATCCTGTGGGTCTGCCATCTTTTTTGAAATTTCTGAGACAGATGGCAGCACTGTGTTTACACATTTCTGTTCCAATCGACTTCAATTTCATTCAAAAAATTACTCGTACCAAATGCCATGTACAGAGAATTAAGATGTTTACACATCAAAAAGTATCTTAAGACACTGCATGCAGTTAACGTTCAGAGGACAAACCTTGATGTGCCGGCTGGACACTTTTGGACTCTATGCATGAAAGGAAGGCAGTAAGTAGTTCAACTTGTTAGCGTGAAGCCTGAGCTCGGCAGTGGTTGTGTGTGCATATCAAGAGTAGTGTTTCAGTAGTGTACACAACGTGGACTGACTAGCAACGGTGTAGGGCACTGCTAACTAGGCTGTTTCAACCACCAATTACAAGTAACTGCCTGAAGCACAAAGTAAAACAAAACTTGCTGGTATAATCAGTGCTTGTTTTATCCCTGCACAAGTCCTTCTACTTATGTTTGTGCATATTATTTACTCAATTTAAAAGAAAGATATAAAATACATATTTCTTATAATATTAGATGTCATTTTAAAACCAAAAAGTTTTTTCTCTCCTCAAAACTTGATATGTAAATGTATTAAAAATATGCATTAAAAAAATTTAAATGGAGGTAAATAACATCTTAAAAAACCCACAACCTAATAACTTAATGAATACATGGCTGCAATCACAATGGAGCTATAGCGGCTGGCACACAGAAAATAGTCACTGAGATCAAGTGTGGTCAAAATAGACCACATACTTAAATCCAAGGTCATCTTATATTTGAAACTTCTGGATATTCAAAGTCAAAGCAAAGTACTTGCTATTTTATTTTAGGGTAGCAAGACTAGCTTATTTTGATGTTTGATCGAGCACAGAAAAGAAAAGAAAAAAAAAATCCCATTATTTTAAGTCACCTATTCAGGACACTTTTTTTTTAATTTTTCCTTTCAAGCTCAACCAACATACATGAAACAGTAGCACAAAAGTATAATACTGTATATGTCTCACAATGGTTTTTGAGTCACTATCATAGTAACATTCTACGAAACATGAACTGATGCAATCATTTCACTAGTTAAATAAGTATTAAAGAGAGCAAGATGTATTTGAGCATGATTGTAAAACAGACTACATCACAACCGAAGCTTCAGATGAAAAAATAGCAAATTGAATATTAAAAATAACTTTGATCGATTGGCTTAGTTGAAGTTTTGCACAGGCCTAGCCAACAGGCAACCTCGAGGTACCTCGAACAGATGTTGACTAACATGGCCACCCTTCTCCTTCAAGAAAGGATGTTCATGTGAGGTAATTGCTAACCTTATAAAAAAATTAATAAAATAAAAAAGTATCATTCCAATCCTAGCACAAGGCAAAACATATGACATACCAGAGACGATAATTCTGTTTCTCTGTTGCCCACCTGTTCAATAAGCTCAAATAATTCAACAAGCTCTACAATTATTTTTAATTAGTGAAATTATTGAAGCAGACCAATTTTTGTAGAACCTTCTTGAACAATTCCTCTATCAAAGAATTAATAAATAAAATGAAAATAGTAAACAATGTTTAAAAAACACGTTAATACACATAACTAATACACATAATTAATAAGCAAGCAAAAAATTGACAGAAATTACTTTAAACGAATTTGTTCAAACAAATTTCAAAAAATCAGAAATAACACATGAACTAATTTACAGAACAGTAAAAAAAAAAAAACATGTTGCTGACATACAAATACTCCGGAAACATGTAATCAGCAGTTATTTATGTAAATGTCAAGAAACCTAACCAAGAATTATTTCTGATGATAAAACGTAATAAATCCCTAATAAAACTGTTTAAAAAGTGCTGCAGTTCTCTAGACCTATACAACGCCAGAGCTGAAACGGCACCCATATCTAAGTTTAAAACTTTAAACTTTTATTAACATTTTAAGATGCCACACATGTAAAGCCATTAAAAACTTATTTTTACAATACTGGTTTGGCAATCATTTTTAATTATCCTGTATTGAAGACAATGTATGAGAATTCAAACTTCGGAAATAGACTTGTGCTAAATGTGTTACAAAGTACTTGGTTTTTAAACTCCAAATGCTACACAATTCTAAATTTAAGGAATGAAATGCTAAATAATGTAAGTATAAATGCTCTTTGCACATACCTCTAGTGATGAAAACTGCCAGCCATCAGACACTAAGGCATTAAGTTATAGCGCCAAATTAAAATTCTGAAAATTTATGTTTACCATTTACACAAAAACACCATTTATAACATAAACAAGAATATTGCATCTAATGTCAGAGAACAAAATAGCCTCAGATATAAATATAGCCATGAATATAAGTTGACTACAAATATAAACTTGATTTCAAATATAGAACTGACCTTGGATTCAAAAATAATATTGGATATTTAACTACCTCACATTTGTGTGTGTGTATAATTTTTTTTGTGAGACACTATTTTGTTCTGAAAGTGTAATTAAAATAAAGGAATTATGAATGCAAATTTCTGGGGTAATATTAAATAAACTTTTTTTTCTTTCAAAATGAGTATTATTTTTTATAGTGACAACCAAACTACGAAATGCAGATAAGCAATTCCCCAATAAATTTAACTATAAAGAGAACCATCAGGTGTTTCTACAAGGAAACAAGGACTGATGAGTAATTTTGAAGCAACGTGATTGAATTAAGTACACCGCTCCCCTTGAAGTAACGCTGTTCAATTTGCGTGGTTTTGAAGTAACAAAGCCAATAAATTCCAACAAAATTTGAAGTAGCGCGGTCATAGATTCAAAGTAACACCTTTTTTTACAAGAATTTTTATTTCCATGTGTGCATTATGGCAAAGGCAGCTGTGTAGCATTAAATATTATTGCGACCAATTAATAATGTGACGATCAACAAACAATATTCTGCTCTTTCCTTAATAGCTATCTGCTTCCTTCATTGCGTATTCATCTCTGACGACGGCCAGCGTGTTCAGCCAACATTTGTATTACGCCATCCCGTAAGTCAGCAGCAGCTCTGGCGAGGAAAGCCACAAGCTTTCAAGGCTAGTTTACCTCGTGCCTACTAAGATACGCTAGTGAAAATCATGGCAGACACACATTTAGTAAATAACAGAGTCGGGAATTACGTTAACACGTTAAATAATCTTTTTATAATAAAATAAATATTTATTTAAGATTTTTAAAAACTTTTTACAACTGAAATAAATCTCATCTATAAATATCATTATTATTTTGTAGCTCAGAACTGTTGTTAGTGTCTCTTTGGAATGTCATGCTCAAGTCCTATTATGCAAACAATGCGGTCCGTGAATTTTTTTCAATTTAATATTAGGTTGTTTAATCCCAAAATGTTACTCAACATTTATTTTAATCTACATCAAATATATTTAGACGTATATTAGTACTGTCAATTGATTTCAACGGGAGAAGTGTCTTCATTAAAATTTTTGCCTGCAAACACACTTACATGATTGGAAAACAAATTGTTTTGATTAACACAGTCTTTATGGAAAAAAAAAAGTATTTCATTAGAGCTCTATTTTCTTGGAACAAATTGGGGTGTTACTTCGAGGGGTGGGTGTCTATGAACTCAAAAGTTATTTTACGCAGCACGCAAAACTACTAATGAAAATAATGTTGAGTGTTTTAGTTTCCCTGGCAAGCTGACATGGTGAGCTACCGGGCGTGTACCGAGGGCGTGAGGCTTGCGAGGGACCGGCAGGCCAGTCGGGACCCAAGTGCTGCGCGGGCAAGGTTCCGAGGGCTCCATCTTGGCAGGCCTCCCGGGGCCCCCTCCAAACAGTGGCATCTCACCTGTCCAAAACAGTGCTACCAACTCAAAACACATGCAAACATGTACGTGCGTTACAAGTTATACTTCTTTGGCATGGAGAGGATGCAAGGGAGCAGTAAATATTGATGGCGTGTTTATTTCAACTCAATTTTCTTGCCTAATAAATTGCAAGTAAACTTAAAGAAAATTAAATAGCAGAAACTGTATTTGCTGGTTTCAGCAATACTAGTAGCTGTAGCTATTAGTTAAATATTATATACATACACACACACACACACACTTATATATATATATATATTTTTTTTTCAATTTGTTTGTTAACATGGAATATGTTTCACTCATTTGAAAACAAACCAATTCTACATTGTATATATTGCTTTTGAACACAACTGGATAAAAAAACATGCACAATGGACTAAAACCTTTTAAAATTCTGTTGCATTGTGTGAGCACATTTCGTTGCATACTAATTTTTCAACCTCAACATGCCTAAAGAAGTATAACTTCAAAGAGTGTAGCTACTGAATACAGTGTAGGCACAGCTATTTTACAAATCAAAAGATGAAGTAAAATGATATGTACAATAAAAATTAGGGGTGTATGAAGACCATTTATTCAATTCAAAATCGAAGACGAAGATCCAAAACTTTACTACAGACAAAGTCAAAGATCACTTAAACATTTGGCTAAATGAAGAAAAATCCATAGATAAAACCTTTTGAGTGCACTCTAATTAATTAAGAATAATGCAAGTAAAATAATTGTCACAGCTTGTATATAAAGAGAAGAAAATAGTAAATAACCAAAATTACTTATGTAATAGCAAGATTAACTTATAATGCATGTACTGCTGAAATGAACACATCCACTAAAACAGTTGCATGCACTTGGTGGAATGTTTTTTTTTTTGCTATACATAAAATTGTGCAAGTGCATCTTAATTTTAACAAACACCATCAAGTTGAACGCATATCACTGAACGTAAATATACTTATAGAAGTCGCCCTGCCATAAGAAAATTTAAATACACTTTAAAACGCTAGTTTGGTAGTTTGGGTGCCTGACACGAGATGGCATTGTAATCACCTTGTCAAGCTGGTGATGCCGTTGTACGATGAGAATGAGAATTATCTCAGAAATATCGCTCATTGTCTCAACAACACGCGAGTAGAAAAATAAAATAAAAAATCATTCTTACATTAAGGAGAATAATAATTAATATTTACACTATACTTTCTTTGTGGTATGCTAAATAAGTGTATGAGAGGTAGGGAGTGGTATCTAGCATCAGGGCTAAAGAAAGAGCCCATAAAAGCTGCTTGACAGAAGGGGATGGTAAAGTGGAAGATGTCAGTACACTTGCCATACACGGAAATGTGTGCACAACGGCCTGCACTTGTGTTCATGCTCGTACTTTTAGAATGTAGTTTCTGCATGGCCGTGCACACCTAAAAAAACCTATAATGTTGTGTCAGGTGGTCAAGTCATTAGTAGTTTGGGGTGAGAGGCCTGAGGCCCGAGACGGGGGCTGGGAACGATTTATGGAATGAATAAATTATGATTTGTATTCATAACATCTCACTGACATGAAGTCTTTAGAGACTGGTGAAGTGTAGTACAATGAGATAAAGTGGCGATGGACTGCATTTGTGGGGAAGACAGGACTACCAAACATACCAAGAAAATCCACTGGATGACGGCCACCTATGGACCTCTTAAAAAAATAATAATAATAAAAGGGGGGGGATTTAATCATGCTGGGAGTATCCTAGTTGGGCCGGACCCTTTTCAGGAGCCCGCTCGTGGAACTGCAGCTCAGAATGCTGAAGCATGCAGCAGCGAAACCATCCTGTTTATAGCGAGCTCCAGCCTCCCAGGCAACAAGACAACCGAGCTGGACAGTAAAAATAATAAACAGCCATCTATAGGCCACGCCACATTACCAAGTGACATTAAAATCTTTAGTTGCTATTTAAGAAAAAAAAAAGTGTGTGTAACTCAGTACAGGTGACAGAAGTGAAACTTCTAAACTCGTAAGTATATCGTAAAGGTTAAAACAGCAGAGAAAGAGAAAAAAAGAGAGAGAGAGAGAGAAATAAGACAATATTCTATATAAACATGAATTTACAAAATTATTACTCACTCCAAAATAATGTGAAACCCCGTTGTGTTGCCCTCTGCCCAAATACTCCCTTACTAGATGCCAGCAAGTCGGCAGGCGTCAGGCGCAGATGCGACCCGCCTATCCCTGCAGCACGGCAGGGTTCCACCTGAGCCGCACGCCGCCACGTGGAGCCCGCTTAAGGCATCATGGCCCGACGTGTTCTCTGCACCGTCCGCAACCTTTTTTCCTTCCTTTCCGCATCAGAAACGTTTCACAACAATGTTTTACAAAAACCTTTCATTAAAATTTGGGCTTTGAAATTTTAATCCCATCGCGTCCAAAAAGTTTCACTTAAAAAAAAAAAAATCTTTCGAACATTACATTCCCGCAAAATATGACATGATTGGAAAACAGACTACACCCTAATGTTAATAACTAACGAAATATTGAAAATGAGTATAATTTTTAAAATAATTGTTGTTATTCTTGGAGGAGCCTTAAACACTTCAGACAAACCTGAACTCCTAGGTACAGTCAAACCTCTCTGAAACGACCCCTCATGGTTACCAGGAATAGGGTCGTAATAGAGGGGGGGTTGTAATAGATGTTTTCCGAAACTTTCTGTTGATTTCAACCCCCCCCCTCCCCTTCCCAAACTGCTACTCGCTAAGAAACCAGCCGTACAATGGCAGGATGCTGTCAATCACAATGCTAGACGGCTTTGCTTTAAACCCACTTCAACCATCATGACAAGTCCCTCGCCCTATAGGCCACCTCTAAATAAAATATGTCAATAGACAGTTTATTTTTACTGGTTAGTTTACATGTACGTTTTCTGCTTGCCGTAGTTAAATACACTAGAACCCTGATGTCACGGACCCCGGATTTAACGAAGCAATGATTTTACGAATACATTCTCTGGAACCATCAAAAAATTGGACATTTTGACCAAAATGTGAAAATCAGAAGGAAAAAAAAAACTAAATGAAAGATCATTAAAATCTGTTAATTTTAACACACAGCCTATTTTTGTGTCGGCTTTAATACTTCCAATAATGTTCATGTAAGAATGACAAAAAAATAATGGGACATTTCCTTTAAAAATATGGCAGCAGTAGGTTCTGCAATGCGAGTGGGCGCACACTAAGCTCGCCCGGCTGGCTGGCGGCAGCGGCTTCATGACACATTAGCTCACCCCTCCCTCCCCTCTTATTAACATTCTTCAAGGCTAGCTCATCCCTCCCAGACACACAAACCATCTAGTGTCCTCCCTTATAACACCCCAACTTCGCTCCCCTTTGAAAAACCTTCAGTGAGAAAATGCTCATTTCACCCTCCCTTCTCCCGTAAAATTGGGCTATTATGAATGGAGTACTAAAGCGGTGAGAGAGGGGTCAAAATATGTCACTTTTCACACCAAGTTCGAGTTCAGTCATCTCTGGCAAGGAATTTACAAGCTTTCAAACTTAAATATGTAGAATCCCGCTGATGCGACCCCTCACGGTTTCCGGAAAAATGGACTTATAAACGGAATGGTCGCAATAGAGAATTCGGGCCAATTTTTACCCTTCACCCCCCCCCCCCCCCAAATACATAAAAAATCGCCTTTGTTCGTATAGATTTCATATTAAAATAGTCTATGGTGTAAAAATGACAACTTTTTAAATTCATATTACAATATTTAAATAGCACGATGTCTCCCGAAAAAAACGATACCCTAGAAAGCAATATTGGAGCTCCCGTTGCCGAGAAAAAAAATTTTCAACACAGTGCAGCATGTCCATTTTCGCCATCTTTGTATAGAAAAAACAGACGATTTAGTGTTGAAATGATAACTTTTTATTAATTATGTCTCTTGCGGGCTGTATTAGTGTGGCGTTTGAAAGGTTGCGTCCCGTGACAACGGGTGGTCTGGCGGCGCTTATCGCTCTGGTCCGTCCGGCTGACGTGCAGGAATGCGAGAAGTAGGGTAAGCGCGTGTGTGTGCGTGTGTGTGAGAAAGAGAAAGCGAGAGTGAAAAGGGGGTGGGGGCTGGCGACTAGCAGCATCGTTAGCTAGCGAGAGAGTGACGGTAAATGTTGACCTTCACTACTTCTGCTTGCTGCAGGGCTCGCTCTCTTTTATCTCTGTCTCCCTCTCCCACAAACACACTTGCTGACAGGGCTTGCTCTCTCTTCACCTTCTTTATCTTATCTCTCTCACGCACACTTGAAGCACATAATACTTCGGCACATGGGGTGGTAACTCTATTTACGAAACAAGAACAAAGTTAGGCAAGTAGTTATGCTGCCATCCACTAGATGGCAGGTACGTGGCCAAAATGGCTGTAGGAAATTATTGTGTTTTATGTGTTTGATCGAGTGTGGAAATTCCGGCTGACATATTGAATGATAAGTTTGATGTCAGACAGCATGTGAGGTTCGTTAATTTTATTTTCCTAATTATTCTGTTGAAATGCGACAAAAATGACACGTAAACAAAGCTGTTGCGTTCCCGGTTGTGAAGACACCGACAGTGTACTTCATCGCTTCCCAATACATTGTGAACTCATTTACAATGTTTGGTTGCAGAGAGAGAATTGCGAATCTTAAATTACATGGTTTGCAGAAAGAAACCTTTTGGGCAAGGTACCGAATTTGTGGTAGGCACTTCATCCAAGACTGCAAGAATCCCGGCACAAGTCAGCTGAAGATATATTCTTTGCCATCTTTGCATCTTCCAGGTAGGTATTTGTGCCTTGATATAGTTTGCCGTATTTGACGTGTATCTTCACTTTTATATTTTTGACATTTTCATACTGTAGCCTACTGATTAATGATGCTAGCCAGTTTAAGAAATCTATATGAGGCCATATAAAGTTATGGATGGAGTAAATTAACCGAAAACAATAAATATATTAGCTAGCACATAACAAGAACAAAGTGTTGGTTAATATAGTAACCCTGTTCTAGTACTGAAGTTACTCTTTAGGCCTTTTCTATTTATAATTTTCTTGTTTAATGCATTAGGTTATTGGCCATTATTAACTACATAATTTACATGCTTAGATGATTATATAAAACAGTAGGTGTTAGTCATTTACTGTAGTGAAGTTACCTGTATACTTAATGACTTTTAAAACCAGCAGATCTACAGTTTTACCACGATACAGGTTATGAAGTCATTTATCGCACGGCCTTTGGTATGTTAGATTATTTATTGTTAAAATAATTTGTAATAACTACATAATGTACCATACTGTTTCTGTCGTAAAGTGTTTAACAGTGCTTTGTTGTTTGACAGGTTTCAGTGAGAAGGGAACAGCTGAAAACTCATTTTTATATCCCCCGGATGTAGCTGAAAAAAGTGGAACAGCAGAGAAGATACAAACGTATAGGCCTATGAATTTAAATTCACAACATTTCTGGTACAGTTTTACATTTGTTATATTTTAATGTTTCTTTACATTAAGATGTATTTTACAAATATGGCTGTCAATCTCTGCCAATTTTTTTGCATAATTTTGTTAGTTTAGTACAGTTAATTTGATATTTCCCTTAATTTTATAAATATTCCAATTTACTTTTAGTTATGAATGCTTTGACTAAATTGTCTAATAAAAATTACATAGCGTAATTATTTGTTCGAAGCTGAGGGTTTTAGCTTTAACAAAACAGTTTTATAGTTGTTATGGACATGCTATTTGTTTTTATCATCAACACTTAAAGCATATATTCTTAAAAATATATGTATAAATCATAAATTTTCCCATCCACCATAATGTAGCCTGATATTATACTCTCCTGTGTACAATCGAGCAGTAGGTAATAGTTTCGTAAAGTTATTCAAAATGTAAATGTAGTCAAATTTGTCTTTACATATAATCGGCATAATTACATATGACATGTAATAAATAATGTTATTAGATGTGCCATAAAATAACATCATACAATGTGTATAGTAATCGCCATAATAAGCAATTAAAATATACACAAATTTGCCTTAGAAACAGGAACCTGGACAATATTAATTGATAAAATAAAGCAACATTATCAGTTTTCTAGTACCTATAGTGGGTATTTGTCTTCTTAGTGTCAGGTGAAATATTAATGAATACCATTCCTAAGTTCTAGATAACAGCACTTGCTTTACCTGTGAATATATAAATTAATAATTGTTTAAATGTTTGTTTAAGCAAATTAAGTTTTTCAGTGAACTACTTTGGATGAATTTGTTATTAGTCTCATAATTTTTGTCTGTGTTTTCGTGATAAATCATATATTGTGCAGGTAGAAATGCTTCAGAGAACAAACACAAATAAAACGTACTAACACTTCTAAAACATGCTTAATGGTTTTGTATACACTGAATTAATTATTTCAGGCATCTCAGTAACTTTAATACTGTTAATAATTTAAGTTGTTGTACATCATAAATGACCTTAAGCTGCTTTGTACGTTAATAACATAGGCACCTTAAAGATTAACATCACTAGCAAGTGACACTATAGTGAAAATTGTGCTAGTATTACTGTAATGCATAACATCGTGGATTGCTTACCAATTGCTGTAAAACCTACATGATATTTACAGATGTATCATCGCTTCCTGAAAGCTCATGTCATACTTCTGCATCACATTCCTCGCCAGTACAAGATGACATCAGTTTTCCGGGTTCCAGTAATTCTGGGGCCAGACAATGGGAATTTGCGAAAACATACAGCAACAAAGCTTCTGCATTATTGCATTATTGGGTACGATTATTATAATTTTGTGCACAAAAGTTCATATATTTGTACATTTGCACTGTAAGAAGAAAGGATTGAGGGATGGTGGGGTTTTCATACATTGTTTTAGTGTAAGGAAAATTTAAATTGAATGATAACATTTTGCTTAATATATAATGTTAATAAGTAATGTTTGTGTGTCAGCTAATATTTATAATGCTAATAATGTCATTTGTATGGTGGTGATAATGATATGTTCCCCCCCCAATTGTAATTCACATATATTTTATTTTTTGATTCTTCAGACAAAAAGTCAAATTCCCGCAATCCTCACTAAGTAATTAATAACTGCACAATAAATGTTCTACATAAAGGCCATTGATTAACATTATTGTGTCCAACATTTCCCACATTTGTTGTCTCGGCATTTACTCACATTGAACAACTTTTTCAAAGATCACAAGGAATAAATGCATATATATTTATCATTATATAAGTATGGTAAGGCTTGTGAAGTAATATAGGGGTCATTCCATGAGAAAGTGAGCCTGGCAAACATTTTTTGAAAATTATTACATGCAATCAATTTTTGTAGAAATTGCAAGCAAATATGTTGTATTTTTGTTTTCCTTTAATAAATATGGTAATATAATCTCTGTATTATTGTTATTCATTCCAGGAAGTCAGGTTTGCAATTGTGTTCTTGCATGTGATATTTGTGTGCAAAGTTGGCATCACTACATATGCTCAACTGTTTGTACTTTTATCTCCTAACATACTTTAGTTGGTGCTAAAAATGTTCTTTTTATAATTCACCAAAGCGATTATTTGAAAAGGTAAGCATATCAATGGTATTATTTAAAATTGCATGTACATGTTTTCAATGTCCCACCCGTGACAGAATACATGGAAAAGTTTGTATACTAAAAAACTCTTTTATAGGTTAGGACTAACAAAGGACATACAAAAACCTTTACATGAGTTCTTTGTTATCTGACAATTTCATTTGTAATTGTTGATGCTAACAATAACATTTTCTTCATTTTTCATTTGTCCCACCCGTGACACATATGATAATATTTTCTATTAAATTAGAAGATTCTCATAACCTATTGATGTGATGAGTCTATGCTTCTTTATGCTGTGCCCTCTCACTTCAATTGACATGCCTATTTAAACTTAAGTAGTATTGGTTACTAAATTTTGTGTTATTAGGAAATTTAAAAAAGAAGCACTTAGTCAAGTGATACATTTTATACTATTCAGGGCTAGTTAAAAATAATATTTTAAAGTTGGAAAAATATTATGAATAACCTTTAATTTCAAAGAATTGTACCTTTTTACAGCACAAGTTTCAAAGATACTTTTCTTTTCTAGAAATGGAAAAAACAACCTCAACTGAGCGAATGCGGAAGCATCGACAAAAGTATAAAGACGACCAAAAACTTTATGATAAACATTTGGAAAAAGAAAGGGAAAGAGACAAGAAGCGTAGAGAAAATGTGAAGGCTAACGAGATGAAATCAGTCAAGTTGAAGGCAGCAAACAGACGTAAGGAAGCTGAAAGGAAAAGGAAAAATAGGCAAAAGATAAAGCAAGACTTGCGTGTTCCTATTGATACGACAGACCTGGGCTCTTATTTGTGTGTGCAATCTCTTGGCAAAGCTGTGAGAAAAGTTAAGAACTCACTTCCTAAAAGCCCAACTAAAAAAACTGTAGTAATAAAAAAATTAGTATGTGACAGTTTCCCTGAAACAGCTAAAAATATTTTTTCTCACAATGAAAATAGAAACACATCAGCCAAACATGCTTTGCCACAACAGCAAATAGCTCAGATTCAATCATTTTTCGAAAGAGATGATGTAAGTCACCAATCTCCAGGCATAAAGGATGTTAAGTCTGTAAAAAACTCACAGTCGGGAAAAAAGGAATTGTACCAGAAACAATTCATGAACATGACCGTGAAAGAAGCATATATCTTCTTTGTATCTGAGAACCCTCACGTGAAAGTTAAACTCTCAAAATTTTATGAATTACGGCCAGCTCACGTTATTTTAACAAGTGAAATTCCCCATAACGTTTGAGTTTGTAAATATCATGCAAACTTCACGTACCTCGTGGAAGCTCTTAGTAAGCGAGGTAAAGACTTTCCGAAAAATTCATCGGAACTTCTAGAGTGTGTTTGCTGTGATGTAAAAAGTGAATCATGTATGACAGGTAAATGTAACGGTTGCAAAGCAGATTTCAGCTCACTGATTTATGATGTTGACCTCCATACCAAGATTAGCTGGAAAGAATGGATTGAAATAGACAATAGACCTAAATTAGTGGAAATTGAAGGAACTATTGAAGCAACTATTTCCAAGTTGAATTCACAGCTGGGCCACTTCAAGAATCATGTTTTTGTTAAGCGAACTCAGTCTCAAACATTTAATAACATGAAGGAAACCCTTAAGGCAGGTGAGGCTGTTTTGCAAATAGATTTTGCCGAAAATTTTTCTGCAGTTCATCAAGACGAAATCCAGTCAGCACATTAGAGCCACAAGCAGATAACAATATTTACTGCTTGTGCATGGCTTCCAGATGGAGAAAAACGTACCTTCGCACTAGTGTGAGACACTGAATCACGACAAGTATGCTGTTTATGCGTACCTCAAACGAATTGTAAGTTTATTAAACCAGGAATTTAGTTTACATACCATCAAGATATTTTCTGATGGTGCAGCAGCCCAATTTAAGAATAAGTACACAATGTCAAACCTTACTCACACGAAAGAAGACTTTGGTGTCATGTGCCAGTGGTTTTTCTTTGCCACTTGCCATGGCAAAGGAGCTGTAGATGGAGTAGGGGCTGTGGTAAAAAGAGCAGTATGGAGCAGAGTGAAGCAGCGAAAATTACAAGTGCAAAATTCAGAAGATTTTGTAACAGCAGCAATATCCACAGTAAAAAATGTTAACATATTGCATGTCACTCAATCAGAGATTGAAGAACACGTAGAAAAGCTAAATGCACGATGGAAAAATGTGATTGCAATACAGGGGCTACAGTCGCTTCATTTTTTAGAAGGTCATAATAATGGATATTTGATTGTTGGGCACACATTTCATTCTGAACATATCAAACGTCAAATCTTCAAACTAGAAGTCTCTGAAGTCTTCACTGATTCTGAACCAGACAGTCCAGAATAAATGATGAAGTTGACTGCAGTTCAAGCAAAGCCACCTTCTTCAGTTTCTGAAATAGTAGTTGGGACCTTTTTACTTGTTAAATTCACAGCCACTTCAAGAAAGACTAATAATCAAGAATACAGATATGCTGGTATAGCACAGACTTCCATTGAAGATGACTGCTCGGTAAAAGTAATGTTTTTGAGACTCGTTGACAACAGCAAGAAACTGTTTAAAACTAATGAAAATAATATTTCTTTTGTTAACTATGATGGCATTATTTCAGTGCTACCTACACCAGTACTGAAGAAAGTTAGAAAAAGTGTTTTCTACGAATTTCCTGCAGTTGTTGATGTATGTGAAAAAGCATAATGTGTGAAGTAGGACAAAGAAAAAAAAAAGAATTTTTCAAAAATATAATATGTGAGCAAGAATAATATGTTGCTAATGTGTTTTTTTTTTTTGTTTGACATTAAGTGTATGAATTTACTGTGCATTATGTAGTCAGGTTTTGCCCATTCCACAAAAATGTCCCACCCGTGACACAACGATGTCCCACCCGTGACATTAAAAATTTAAAGTACATATTTAGTTTAATGTTAATAATCTTCCTTGTTTCTTTTTGTAGCAGTGTATGTAGCAAACTTTTCCCTTTGCAAAATTCTACATATAAATCATATACTCCTCTAATATTCACAGGATTTATAATAAACATCCCAACATGTGGGAAGGTTTGTCTTTTTTTTGTCCCACCCGTGACGAAAGCTTGAATATTTAATAACTAAGTATGAATGAATGTCATTTTTAAATTAAACCAGGCATATTGCAGTACTATGTTTATAATTTTATGTAATATGCTTGAAGAGTAAATAAACATCACAGGATGATAGTTTTACACACTTTTAACTATAAAATTTTACTGCAAGTGTCCCACCCGTGACAATGGAATGCCCCATAGGTTTCAATTTGTTGCAAGAATCACCCCACTGGACGACTGCAATCTTTCATTACATTCTAATGAACAGCCATGCCAAAACCTAGAAAGCAGATTCCAAACTCATTGCGCAGGAAACAACACAGCAGGAGGTTTGAGACACTGCTCGAGAACTCCGAGGAAAGCCTCTCGTGGTAAGGTACTACTGAAATTTTTTAATACTGAGAAATAAATAATGATTATAATAAATTAGTTAAAAATCTCAATTATGGTCAAGGATTTGTATTGGAAAATGTATGAAAACCAGATGAAATCTGTTGTCATGAGGAAAGTAATGTTCTTACACTGCAATTGAACTTACTGATCATATAAACACCCAAGAAGTATCAAATTTAAATGTTTATAACTTACATTTAAGTGACCGACAATTATTTAAAACTACTTTAAACAGGGAATTAATCTTAAAGGGACAGATACTGAAGTCATATATTTTTCAAATATAACTTTAAAAGATAACCTTTGCATTCGTTTATTTGTCATTTATAGCTCTCTGCTTTCAAATTTCCTCCTCAATCCTTCTATAAGCTGCTTATCCCATTGTTTTAAAGTCTGTTTGATTGTATGTTTGGTTTTGCTTGAACTTCTTATTTTCTGTTTTGTCAACTGCTGTACTAAACATGTTACAGCTACTGTACCTAAGTCCCCCAGTTTTCACTTACATGCTGAACTCAGATTTGTGAAATTTTTATTGTAGTAAAACCAGTTTGATACAAAACTCAGGCAACCTATTTTTTTTTTAATTTGTAATAATCATATTCAATACATACTTGTATTCAGATATTTAATTAGGTAATTATCTCAAAAACTCAGAATGTACATTATCTCATACACTGCATTGGAAAATTAAGTATAGTTATTACCAGCATTACTTATTTTTACCAGTGGACTTTAATATTACATTATAATACAAACAAATATTTATCAAGGCATTTTGATGAACACTGTGAAATTTGAATTATTGAGGTCACTCAATGAGGTTTCACTTATTTGCTTTTCTCTACAACATCAAAATCTTGGTTTCATAAATTTTCTATCTCACTTTTCCTATGAATTATCCTTCTCTTTCTCCACTTTAATATTTAATACTACTGTTAGCGTGTACTGTGTTGTGTGTTCAATTCAGGAAAACACATGATTGGTAGATGATGGTATTGTATTAATTTGTTTTCAGTTACATCAAGCAGAAGTAGCCTTCTGAAATAAGTTGGTGTGACAAGAAAGCATGAACACAGTCCCAAAGCCAGCAAGTTATTTGGCGAGGCTCAGAAATTGAAGAAGATTTCAAAACTTCTGGACAAGAAAGTCAAGTCTTTCAGGGCAAGAGTGCTGCTGGCTGAGAAATTCAGCACAGTTGACTGTTTCAACAGCCTCATTTCCACGGATGATAAAGTAGTCTTAAACTTCATTCAACTTGACTAGTGTCCAACGTAACGGCAACTTTCGGAATAGCTTTGGAACATTTTTTTATTAATTTCATATTTTGTTTCATTCACTATTTGTATGTGCTGGAGTGGCCTATTGTGAATTTTAATGAATCATCTGTTGTGCTGTTCCCTATACCTGTTTGTTATTTGTTAGTGCAGAATTTCCTGTCATATTATTTCTCAGAGAAATTGGCCCCCCTTTTAAAATTCAATTTAATCAGTTTGTTTTATTCTGTAGGTACCATTTTCTATAATATTGTGGGAGCTATTGGTAATGTAAATAGTAAATGTTATTAATCAGTGTTACTATTTTAAGCTTGACTAGTGTTTGTTTTGTTGCAATATGGTACATCATTTGTTACTATGGATTTTAGGAAGATTTCAAAGAAATACTACCTATTGTAGTCGTTACCATGGTGCGACTTCTGAAAATTTTTATAATTTTTCGCTTCTTGGTCCATAGACCTCAAAACCCCCGTCAATTCAAAAGTTATATATATATATATATATATATATATAATCACTTTCTTGTTGACACGATAACTCATAATTTTTCCAATATCAATCCCAAACTGATACATAAAATCTAAATTTAGAATATATCGGTTCAGTTCGTTAATGGGAAATATCCGACCAAAGGGCTGGAAATGGGGTAGGTTTTTTTAAAAAAAAACATATATACATACATAGAACTATATATATATATATATATATATATATATATATATATATATATATATATATATATATATATATATATATATATATATCCCCGTAATATTGAAAATACTACATCCGTTTGACCATATTAAAACTTGTAGGAGTAATACAAATTTTTTTTTTTTTTTATATTTTTTGATATGACCAAACATAACTGAAAAGGTTGAAAAAACAAGGGTTGGCAGGCAAAAAAAAATCATCTCTTTTTGTAGACATCATTTTGAATTTGTACAAATAATGTATTTTTTTTTACAATTTTTATCCAAAACTTTAGCATCTCAATTTTTTATTAGGTGAGTTATTAATGCAAGGGTTGAAAAAATTAGGGTTAAAATTAAAAAAAATTCATAACTCCCTCAGGAGCTACACTATGAAATCCGTTCAAATTATTTGTAATTCTTATAATTTTTATCCAAAACCTTTGTCTGAAACAAATTTTTGACAGGCGAACTATTCTTGCAGGATGTTGAAAAAATAAAGGGGTAGAATTTACAAAAAATTATAGTTAATGTACCGTCTATACTGTTAAATCCGTTCTTTTTTATTGTGACACTTTAAATTATCATATACATATTTTGTCTGAAAAATTTTTTATTCAATCAACCACAACTGCAAAGAGTTGAGTTGAAAAAACAAGGGTTGTTGGACAAGCAAAATCTATAACGTCTTTCGTAGGCACAACATAAAATTCGAATGAATTGTGTATTAATCTTATAATTTTTATCTAAAACTTTTGTCTGGAGTGATTTTTGGTCGGATGAACTATTGCTGCAAGGGTTTGTAAAAACAAACGGGTAGAATTTAAAAAAATCATAATTCCTTAAGATCTACACTATCAATTCCGTTGTTTATTATGAAACATTAAATCATCTATAACTTTCGTCTGAAATAATTTTTAATGACCAACCGTTACTCCAAGGGGTAGAATAAACAAGGGTTGTAGGATAAAAAAAAGGTAACTCCCTTCGAAGTTACAACATCGAATTCGTACAAATTGTGTATTAATCTTATGAATTTTATCTAAAAGCTTTGCCTGAAACAATGTTTCATTTAAAGTACTAATTTTGTAAGGGATTGTAAAATGATGGGGTAGCATTTAAAAAAAAATCATAACTCCCATAGTGGTATACTTTCAAATCCGTTCAAAATATTGTTAAATCTAATAATGTTACCTTAAAACATTTGTCTGAAACAATTTTTTATAACACAAACCATTATTTAAAGGGATCAAAATAACAAAGGTAGAAAAACAAAATGTCATTGCTTTTTTTAAATATGCTGACTTTCAAGTTCACTATAATTTATTGTAAAAATTACTAAATTTTATCTAAAACCTTTGGTTGAAAATATTTTTGATGAAACAAACTGTTGCCAATAAAACAGGGGTTGATCTTGAAAAAAAAAAAAACACAGTTAAACCTTTTTTAGTATCAAATTTGTTGGAATTTATTAATAACCATATCAAGATTACCTTACATTCATGTCCGAAAAAAATTTATATGACATTAGTGAGCAAGAGATGGAAAACAGTGTTTGAAGTTCAAAAATAATTGCATGACTACCATAGTAGGCATATTATGAAATTATTTTAAGACATTCATTCCTGGATGCATTCAGTTAAAAACATTGACAATATTTTCGCTGCATGGAATATGTTAAATGGATAATTTTTTTAATATTGACGAATAGATAGGTATTTATATTGGATACATTAAGTTCTTAAAATGATCAAGGAGTTTATAGAAGTTAAAAAATATTTCACAAGGAACTAGTTACTTTGAAATCTACGTATGCCTGTTGGCTGTGACATAAGGAAGTTTTTGTGATGCAAGTGTTTGTGAAGTGTTTTATTTTATTTTTATTTGTATACATATATGAAATATAATAATTTGAAATCAATAAAACAATGACACTATCACCTGTAGTGTATTCTTTCATTTGACAACCCTACACAATTACTTCTAAAAACTAATTCTTGAGAAGGGTAATAGAGGATAGGGTCCAGTTTAAGACATATTTTTGATAATTTTTAATGTGGATTCATTGTTTTACCATTCGTCCCCCCCCCCCCCCCCAAATAGCTAATGTTTTGTAAATTAATGCATTACAGTTACACACTTTGATAATGGCAAATAGGTAAGTACAAAGTAATTACGTAGAGCGTTATACTAGAACCTGTGTATTAAATTTAACCATACATTTAAATGGATGAGCATTCACAGTTTTAAGTTAACTTGTATGCATTTTTTTTTTAAATCTTTTCAACTTAAAACATAAAACATAAAAGATATATATATATATATAAAATTTGTAAATGCTGAAATACAGATATATGTAATTATAGTTGGACCTATATTTAAATTTATCTAAGATTATTTATATATTAGTAATTTAGGGGGGGGGGAAGTAATTCCACTTTTTTATTATATCTAATAGAATTACATTTGAACTACCCGCCAAGCCTCCGCCGTTGCGTTTCTGCTCGAAGAGGTTCTGTTGCCATCCGCTAGATGGCATAACATTAGCCGGTAAAGATAGTTATACTTTCCGGCGTGAGAGTCGCGCTTCTATACTAATCTCCGTTTTCTATGCTTCGGCACGGGACAGGGATGGCAATAGACGCGCGCGCAGATGCTATCAGGTGATGCGCAGTTTACCGGTATTGGCTAGCGTGGACAGTCTAGAAAGTTGGTATCTATTTTTAGCAGTCTTTTGTATGCCTGCCTGCTTACAGTACAGCGCTCGCCAAGATAAATGTGAACACACAGCGCCCAACAAAGTGTAACAGACTTGTTTTTCAGCCGAATTTACTCAAATTTTCGACTTTCTCTGCTCAAATTTTTCACGGTTCCTCAAAAATCGGTCGTATAAACGGAATGGACGCATCAGAGGGGGGTCGCATCGGCGGGATTCTACTGTAAATGTATTTTAATAGCAAGGGTCCTATGAAAAGCAATATACCGAATAAAATCAAGCTGCTGTCACCAAACAAAGCATAAAACGGCCAAATGCGTGGTCGCTTCGTTATTGCTCGCGCGAGAGGGAGACGTGGAATGTTAGAAGAAAGATAAATGCGGGGGAGACAGACGGCAGCCAGTGTGTTTCCTGCGTGGGGAATAAGTGGCGTAGCTTTTTTTTTATGCTGGGTGAAGCGACCTTTTTCTATCAACCCACGGGAAAAGATAATTGCTTGAGCTGTCAAAATAGACATCGCTGCGGCAGTTAAAACAAGTTGGCACTCGCCAAGAGAAACGCAGTAAAATGCTACTCACCACAAGAAACTTATTTTCTGTCCGATTTTCTTCGGATTTTTGGCAATTTTTTCACTGTTCCTCGAAATCAGGTTGTAATAGAGAGGTGGTCGCAATAAATAGGGTCGCAACGAAAAGGTTTTACTGTAATTCGTGGGTGGCAGATGAAGAAATCGAGAAATCCACAAGACTTTAGAAATTTGTCTGTGTTTTTTTGTACTAGTAGTAGTGTAGAATTTATGTAATAAAAATTTTTGTTTTTTAAAAGAAATTGTGGTGTTTTTATTACGGTGTGAAACATCGCTGACGGCAAGGTCGGGAGCGCATCCTGTCGGTCTGTCGCTGTGATTATCTACTCCAAAAACATGTCACAGCATTTCAGGATAGCATTGTTCTTATATCTTTCATTTATAGCCGAATGTTTTCTACCTGATCCACACAAGTTCCATCGCCGCGTTTTGAACGAAAATAACCACCAGCCGGCTAGCATAGCCGAACTCGCGTGACGCGAGTTCACTTAGCGCGAGTATTTATCAGAACCCATTGTTCAGGGTATGCAAGTCCGAGGTGTATAGCATAATTCTATGCAATTTTTTTTGTTTAGCTGCACATGTGCGAAGTCAGCGATGTTATAGAAAAATAGCCGAGAACCAAACACCTGGCGACGTCGTTAACACAGTGAACACAGCTTTGTGTGGCCAGTGACACCTGAGATGCAGCTGGCAAGATCACATCACACTAACCAGTCGCAAGACAAAGGCACGGGACCGGGACGGCAATAGACGCACGCGTAGATGCTATCAGGTGATATGCGCAGTTTACCGGTATTGGCTAGCATGGACAGTTTAGAGGGGTGGTATCTATTTTTAGCCATCTTTTGTATGCCTGCCTGCTTGCAGTACAGCGCTCGCCAAGATAAAGTGAACACATAGCGCCCAACAAAGTGTAACAGACTTGTTTTTCAGCCGATTTTACTCAAATTTTCTACTTTCTCTGCTCAAATTTTTCACGGTTTCTCAAAAAACGGTCGTATAAACGGAATGGACGCATCAGAGGGGGGTCGCATCGGCGGGATTCTACTGTATGACCAAAATAATTGCTGTGCAAGACTGATCTTTGTTATCACAATCTGTCACCTTCAGATAAGACATATGATTGGGAGATAGCCTCTCTTGTCAGAAGGTAAAGACTTAACCAGGTTCATCACACAAGTATTGTATTCAAAATTTATGTGTTTTATTTTTTTATTAATATTATGGGTAGGAAAAGAGAAGATAGACTCTGTTGATGATACGGTGAGACTTTTCTAACCAATGGTTCGGCAAACCTTTAAACTTTGATAGCTTAATATTGTCACCAAATAGCTAATCATGTAACAGTATTTATTTTGTTAATTTTATAAGAATATCCAGCTGTCAGTCTAAATGTTTGCTGAAACATTTACCAAAAATGACTCACCCTACCTTCAACACAGTTTAGAAAAGTTTAGCAGGTACATTTCTTCCAATGCCTGTGTGCTTGTGTGGAAGGTGCCAAAGGTTATTTTGCCTCCTTGAAGTAAGTGAAGCCTTTTTTTTGTTAGGTAGACAGAAGATAAGAAATGTTGGAGCTGTCATATAAACATCACCGGTAGCAATTACTACTCTAAAAAAATTGTAGGCGTGGGAGAGGGGGTTGTATAATGAACCTGGAAAACGTGCTAACAGTTAGAATTAAATTTTTACTGCTAGAGTGGTTTTCTTTTTACAAAAAACTGCAGTTCGCTGAAACGTGTTCTGGATCTTATTTGTTAACTCCAAACAGGCCTCAAATCCAACTCTTAATGCAATTTGTTTTGATAAAAATTCTTTGGAATCTGTGAAGTTTTTTACTTTTTCCTGAAGAAGAATTCAAAGAAAATAAGAATTGTCTTTGCCACTAACCTTCTGAAGCTTCATACACCCCTAAAAAAACACAACACTACGAGCAATCAACAACCGGTGCCGTGCAACAGTGCCGTGCATAGAGCTGACAATAAGCAAAGTGCTACCAACTATTCAAGCTCAGAGTCCATACAACTATACACGTTAACTGAGCACTTCTGAAGCCCTGAATGTTTCTACTTGCAGGCCTCCGTCACAGCCTGAAGGCTATATCCCTCCTGGATTACAGGACCATTAACAGGGACAGGTTGGGTCCAGTCTTCAATACTAATCAAATCATACCATTAACAGTAACAATAAAAGAGTGCATATTATAAAACCTGAATATAATTCTTAAACAATAACACAATAATACATTCAAAGTTCATGAGATCTTAATACATTAGTATATATGAATTTGAATGTATTGGAAATGGTTATCAAGAGTAATTAAATATGCAATAATTTTTTCATTTTATACTGGTACATTGCTGTACTTTAAAAGAAAGATAGGATTTGTATTAAGTAAGTTGTATTTTTTGAGTTATTTTGTGAGTTGTATTGAGTAAGTGAGAATGCTGATACGGGGGTAGTATCCTACATTATTTTATACATATTATTTCATGTTTTTGCACATGACTTAAATTCATAGTACACTCACTTAGCACGTCTTCAAATTACGCAAATTCATTTAGCATGATGTTAATTATACTGCCCTAGTCTTGAATAGCACATCTGTAAATTTCAGTTAGCACAAAATTGCCATAAGAAAAGAAAAAAGGCAAGATGCCACGAAGTCTGCAGTGAACAACACAGTTAGCTCTACGAGGGGGGACGAGATGCACACGCATGTGACTATGCTATCGGCTGTTGTACAAACATCAACTATGGCAAGTTCAGTTGCTGCAATTGAGTGTAAAGGATAAAATGATATTACATCCGCGCGTATGCCGCCGTGCCGTGCCGTTGTCGTCCGGCCACAGACCGGGCTGTGATGAACTTCAGTCTAGCCAGTGGCAGGGAACTCACGTGCAAAAACACAAAGCAACGGCTTCCAAGTTAGAGCGTAATACACTGTGTTCAAGTAGTTGAGACAAAAATAGGAGTATTACGGCGTGCAGAATGTGCAAAACTGAAGGCTGCTTCAGTTGCACTTTAATTTTAAGCAGCCAACTGTGCACACAATCATACAAAATAAGGACTCTATATATAAAGTATGATGCTGTTGGTTGTACTATCGGGAATATATTTGACATTAGATACCAGAACAGAAATGAACAGATGATTCACATGGAAAAAGTTGTCAAATGAATGGTGCAATGAAAAAAAAAATTACAGGCCTGACAGGAATGGTGTGAACCAAGCCGTGATATGCGAATAAGCATTTTAATTTTTGAAAAATGAATGTGTAAATATCCAGACAGTAATATCGGTTTCGCTGCCAGTGAAGAATGGTTTGGAAAGTTCGTGGATAGCTACGCGACATGCAAGCTAACCAGCCGACTTTAAGCGATTTTGAATAACACAAAAATTTTTAGGAACACATTAGTCGTGCTAAGTGAAGGATTGGTGTATAACCATATTTAATTATTTATGAATGTTTTTTCTATGAAACAAGTCCTCATTTATTTCTTATTTACTTAAAGTAACATTTTTGTCATTCCTAGCATATACTAAAAGCATGAAATCATGTAGTTTTAGATTAACAGTTAATATGTATGTAGCCTTTATCTTAAAATGCTTTATTTTTAAAGTATCATTCATTATCTCAATAAAAATTAGATTTTCACAAAACCACAGAAACCTGAGTTTTTTTTTTCAGGGCTTTGGGAAACTTAATTTTTATTGATTTTATGAATGATATACTAAAAACAACAAACTTTAATATGAAGGCTACATACAAATAGTTAATCTACAACTGTAAACCACATTCCTTCATGGCTTCAGTACATGCTACAACTGACATAAAAATTTGCCTTTATGTACAGAAAAACTAAATTTGGAAAAAAAAAAAAAAACAGTTTTTTTTTTTTAAAAAACAGGTTTTTTTCTTATATTAATTATGTTGGTTCTCAGCGTATTCAAATGAAAGCCATACAACATCCCGCTTTCTGCCACTCATGTTGAACCAGAATAGTTATAACGTCTGTGAACTGAAGTCCGGCAAATCTGCACATCTGACTGCGACTTAACCACAGACAGGGTATTTCCCCAAAGGAAGAGTATTCTCCATAGAATAGCATTTTTTTTAATAATAAATATATTTCCTCTCTTTTTTACACTCTGTCTACAATTCACTAATTAATTAAATTTTACAGGAGTATGTATTTAACTGGGTATAATTTACAACTTTTCCAGATAATTTAAATGATAAGATCTTGATTAGTATATATAATTTTTTGTTCCTGTAAATCACAAGAAAAGAAACATTAATGAGCTAACTGTTGTTGCTATTAGAGTGGAATCAGACCTTCCATTACAAAAAAGTACAATATTCTATTTAAAAATATATTATTTAAAAAACCATTTGGTTTTTATAAAAAAAAACACTTTGTTTATTGTTTAAACCAGCCAGCCCTGATAAAAACTAAGGACTTTTTTAGTATAAAAATCCTTTATAAACAATTAACTAAAATTATTTTATAAAATACCTATTCTAAAAAACAATAGCAAAATAATGCAATATTAGAAGCAAAATAATTTAGAATACTACCACCATAAATTGATCTTTGGTGTAATGTTTGAATAAAATGGTTACCGAAGGGGATGTGCGTTGCATGCTAATTAATTTATACAAAAAAAAAAGATTTTCAAAAGCTTGTAAATTAATAACAGGTTGAAGTTTAGAACTGGGACAAAAATTCAAGAGCTACATAACATGATTTAATAAGTATCTGTCCACAACAACAATATGACTCTGAAAAAAGACATTGACTGACAGATATTTGAAGTATGACCACCTCGACCTCAACTATATGTTAGTGGTAGGAGTCAAAATAAATGGAAAACTAATGGAATTCTTTAATAATAATAGGTGACCTTCATCAGTTCTTTTAATTTAGGGACAAAACGTAACTCTAGAGCATTTGGTAACTTATTATTCTGTAATCATCATACAAATGTGAGACTGAAGTAAAAACAGCTTAACTAAATTCAACATCCCCTACAGGATGTTTGTTAGGAGATAACACTCAAGCTAAGGCTTCCGTAAAAATAATTTAACACTAGATTCAAGAACAATAAACATTTATTATAAACAATCAAAATACTTCTATTCACAATTCAGTCTTCTCATTAAAAAAAAATTACTATCTGGAATCATGAAATTTACGAATAATATTTACAGTATAATCAACTTCCAAGTAGTTAAAATTATAATAGCACCCCAAGAAAAATAAATAAATTACTAATTACTCTTCCTCTAATGAGGTAGTCTCCTTAGGGACTTACACTTATTCATTTCCTTGTGAATCTGAATAGTGACGATTTCCTTCTGCCAAGTTACTAAGGATCCCTCCTGACCCGGGAGAACTTCAATGACGTTGCGCCTGGCACTCTAGACTGCGAACCCTACAGACTCGTTTCCACGGGATGCTGAGCCCGCTCACAGCTAGCACTGCCTTAAGAAGCCTCTGCCACACTTTCCACAACATTTCAGTCCCGCCTTGCCAAACGTCACGGCCAGGCTCGGACACCAGGCGCAAAGCTGTGACAACACCACACGTAAGACAGTGGTGCATCAGCACAACAAGCGCTCACTGCCACCGAGTTGTGCCCCCGTGGCTGCGAACCATGGAATACTTTACAATTTGAATTAGGCGGTACTTTAAAAAATTCTAAAACGTGACAATAAGACCAAAATTAAAATAGGATAACTTCGAAAATAATTCAATTTTAAAAGTAGATTTTAAAATAAAACGAGATTACATACATAAGACAGTCTCAAATAAAAGGCCATCTCAAGAATAAGGTAATTTAGAATCTGAGACACCACTGAATATAGGCTAGATTAATTTGAACTTAAGGAGATTGAAAACAGAAGACGGCAAACACAATAACAAATTTAAAAATGGGCTACCCTGAATAAAATTTAACCATGAGTATGACAACTGATTTAATTTTGACACAGAATTAAAGATATGTGTAATTTGCGATGTTGTGTATACTTTAAGGTGAGTGGTAACAGGTATTTACCAGAGGACTGGGGCGGTGGGGGTGCGGGCGGGGGGTGGTGCTGCACGGTCTGGGGGGCGGCGGCGTGTGCCGTGCTGACACGCACCTCCCCGTCCACCTCCATGCCGGCGGGCGCACCGCCCACCCCCGCCGTGTACTCGTCCTTGACCAGCCGGCCGGGCCCCGCCTGCAGCGACAGCCCCGACAGGTCTGCAACCCACCGGACATCACCCGTCCGCTCTGTACAAACTTTCAGGGTTCAATTAAATTATGCACGATGCCTTAACTGTGCCACTTATTGGCATATGTCACCTTTAATCATTTGTTTTATTGAAGTTAAATTTTATAATTTTTTTTCAGGGAATGAGTACAATTTTTTCTTCTTCAAATTTTAATTTTTTTATTTCTCCCGAAATTAAACTTTAAATTACAAAATATAAATATATTTAAACAGTTAAATTACATGATTGGATGAGTTTTTGAAATAAAATAAATATTTAAAAAATCTAGCAAGTAATTATATATTCTGGTTTTTATTTATTATCAGAAGAAACTTTAAATTTTTTTCCATTTTCCAATTTAATAATATTTTGTGACAAATCACTGCAGACACTTGGTGAGATGCTGTTTACAACTGTAGAGAAAAAGGTGTAGTAATGGCCAACTACAGGGGATTAGAAAAAACTGAATGCACAAAAGGATTTAATGGCGATATAACGACAACAAAACGTTGTTAACTAAATACAATACAAAAATGTATCAAACAAGTCCTGTTTAAATATATTAACTAAATTACAGTAAACTTTACTAAATTGAATATATTAATTTATATATATATACATTAAACTGTTTAAATATATTTAATTTGTGTAATTAAAAGCGTAATATTGAGAAAAATAAAAAAATACACAAATATTTCCCAGTGTGAATGAAACCCAAGTCCCAAAATTTGAAAACCAAGCGTTTGACCACTGCACCAAGCCACTGACTTAATTTCTGGAGGAAAAAAAAAGTTCTATAAATATACTTTAAAATCTGTAAAGAGCTATTTCTCGCTTCCTAGGGCCCACTCACGTAAGATATTTCAGGACGTTGAGAGGGACACCTACCTGTTGCTACTCACACAGTATAGACTGAATCAGTGAGCCCCGACTCGGACCCTTCCCATAGTAGGATTTCAACTCTAAATTTTCCTGGTTTTTGCAGCTTGCCATTATTATTTTTTTAACCGGGTCGTTAGGTAGGTATAAAAATGATCAAATTTGACGGTTTTCAGCTGTAACCTTCATTACAGCAGGTGCAATACAAGAGCGAGGCATTCTCTTTCATCACTTCAACTTAACTAACAAATGTGGGAAAATTATAAGGCATTTGAAAGATTAGGCATTTACCAAGCACACAAACGAATAAAAGAAAACCAAAGTAATCCGGGAAAAAATTTCAAAAATTGAGCCAATCAGGAATAATATCATATTTTATATTAAACTCCTATTTAATACAATGTTAATGATGGGTTGAACTACTACTAGCGCAGTTAGTTTGCGGGCAGCCGCCAGCTTCACTAAGCTGACAAAACACGCCATAGCAAAGAATAGTCAGTTGCCAGACCTATCTATATGACCATGCTAAACGAGAAGTGTGTTGGATGGCTGGGACAGTGAATGTCAAACCACATACCTACTCACATTAAGGTTATAACTGGTGGTGATTAGTCCTATCAGACACAGTACATATTGTTACTGTGGATGCAGGGAAAGATAAGCAATTAAATTACAGACCACAACTGAAATTATTCTGAAGTACAAACTGTCACTGAAACTAAAGGATGATAATTTTTGTTGGTTTTGGCATCTGTAAATTTATACAGTTGTCAACCAATAGACAAATACTACAGAAAGAAAAAATTTAACACTTATGACAAAAAGGTTTTTTTTTCTTTGTACAATTATACACAGAGGCTGATTATAGTAAAGAAGTGCAAATTGAAATTGTTATACCAGTTTTCTGCACACCAAAAAAACTTTTCTTAAGAGAACACTTTACATCAAAATAAAATTAAAATAAATAAATCTGGCGTGTTGGGGAAAAAAGACATAGCCAAATTAGCAATTGTGGTAAATAATCAAAGGAAATGAAGATTTATCAAAATCACTAAGAAATTTATATACAGTAATATGATCTTTAAATCAAAATGTCACATGGCTAAACATTTTAAGTTTAATGTTGTAATATTGTGCACACGTGATGAAACAAGAATACCCAGCGCCAACCAGCGAGGAGCCTCACCTATGCCTGGCGAGACGACCCGCTCGTAGTGGTAGGGGTTGACACACACAGAGTCACACTTGAGGTCGAAGGCGAACTGGCAGTACTTGACGTGCTTCAGCTCGTTCTTGTGCAGGTCGGGCCAGCGCCAGATGCGGGCGTAGATGACGTGAGGGAAGCCCTTCCTGCCGGCCACCTGCGGCACCACAGAGACACTGGAGCCTCGCAGCAACACACAGCGACGACCACACATCACACAGCAACGACCACACATCGCACATCACTTCAGCTCGTTCTTGTGCAGGTAGGGGCCAGCGCCAGATGCGGGCGTAGATGACGTGAGGGAAGCCCTTCCTGCCGGCCACCTGCGGCACCACAGAGACACTGGAGCCTCGCAGCAACACACAGCGACGACCACACATCACACAGCAACGACCACACATCGCACATCACTTCAGCTCGTTCTTGTGCAGGTCGGGCCAGCGCCAGATGCGGGCGTAGATGACGTGAGGGAAGCCCTTCCTGCCGGCCACCTGCGGCACCACAGAGACACTGGAGCCTCGCAGCAACACACAGCGACGACCACACATCACACAGCAACGACCACACATCGCACATCACTTCAGCTCGTTCTTGTGCAGGTCGGGCCAGCGCCAGATGCGGGCGTAGATGACGTGAGGGAAGCCCTTCCTGCCGGCCACCTGCGGCACCACAGAGACACTGGAGCCTCGCAGCAACACACAGCGACGACCACACATCACACAGCAACGACCACACATCGCACATCACTTCAGCTCGTTCTTGTGCAGGTCGGGCCAGCGCCAGATGCAGGCGTAGATGACGTGAGGGAAGCCCTTCCTGCCGGCCACCTGCGGCACCACAGAGACACTGGAGCCTCGCAGCAACACACAGCGACGACCACACATCACACAGCAACGACCACACATCGCACATCACTTCAGCTCGTTCTTGTGCAGGTCGGGCCAGCGCCAGATGCGGGCGTAGATGACGTGAGGGAAGCCCTTCCTGCCGGCCACCTGCGGCACCACAGAGACACTGGAGCCTCGCAGCAACACACAGCGACGACCACACATCACACAGCAACGACCACACATCGCACATCACTTCAGCTCGTTCTTGTGCAGGTCGGGCCAGCGCCAGATGCAGGCGTAGATGACGTGAGGGAAGCCCTTCCCGCCGGCCACCTGCGGCACCACAGAGACACTGGAGCCTCGCAGCAACACACAGCGACGACCACACATCACACAGCAACGACCACACATCGCACATCACTTCAGCTCGTTCTTGTGCAGGTCGGGCCAGCGCCAGATGCAGGCGTAGATGACGTAAGGGAAGCCCTTCCTGCCGGCCACCTGCGGCACCACAGAGACACTGGAGCCTCGCAGCAACACACAGCGACGACCACACATCACACAGCAACGACCACACATCGCACATCACTTCAGCTCGTTCTTGTGCAGGTCGGGCCAGCGCCAGATGCGGGCGTAGATGACGTGAGGGAAGCCCTTCCTGCCGGCCACCTGCGGCACCACAGAGACACTGGAGCCTCGCAGCAACACACAGCGACGACCACACATCACACAGCAACGACCACACATCGCACATCACTTCAGCTCGTTCTTGTGCAGGTCGGGCCAGCGCCAGACGCGGGCGTAGATGACGTGAGGGAAGCCCTTCCTGCCGGCCACCTGCGGCACCACAGAGACACTGGAGCCTCGCAGCAACACACAGCGACGACCACACATCACACAGCAACGACCACACATCGCACATCACTTCAGCTCGTTCTTGTGCAGGTCGGGCCAGCGCCAGATGCGGGCGTAGATGACGTGAGGGAAGCCCTTCCTGCCGGCCACCTGCGGCACCACAGAGACACTGGAGCCTCGCAGCAACACACAGCGACGACCACACATCACACAGCAACGACCACACATCGCACATCACTTCAGCTCGTTCTTGTGCAGGTCGGGCCAGCGCCAGATGCGGGCGTAGATGACGTGAGGGAAGCCCTTCCTGCCGGCCACCTGCGGCACCACAGAGACACTGGAGCCTCGCAGCAACACACAGCGACGACCACACATCACACAGCAACGACCACACATCGCACATCACTTCAGCTCGTTCTTGTGCAGGTCGGGCCAGCGCCAGATGCGGGCGTAGATGACGTGAGGGAAGCCCTTCCTGCCGGCCACCTGCGGCACCACAGAGACACTGGAGCCTCGCAGCAACACACAGCGACGACCACACATCACACAGCAACGACCACACATCGCACATCACTTCAGCTCGTTCTTGTGCAGGTCGGGCCAGCGCCAGATGCAGGCGTAGATGACGTGAGGGAAGCCCTTCCTGCCGGCCACCTGCGGCACCACAGAGACACTGGAGCCTCGCAGCAACACACAGCGACGACCACACATCACACAGCAACGACCACACATCGCACATCACTTCAGCTCGTTCTTGTGCAGGTCGGGCCAGCGCCAGATGCAGGCGTAGATGACGTGAGGGAAGCCCTTCCTGCCGGCCACCTGCGGCACCACAGAGACACTGGAGCCTCGCAGCAACACACAGCGACGACCACACATCACACAGCAACGACCACACATCGCACATCACTTCAGCTCGTTCTTGTGCAGGTCGGGCCAGCGCCAGATGCGGGCGTAGATGACGTGAGGGAAGCCCTTCCTGCCGGCCACCTGCGGCACCACAGAGACACTGGAGCCTCGCAGCAACACACAGCGACGACCACACATCACACAGCAACGACCACACATCGCACATCACTTCAGCTCGTTCTTGTGCAGGTCGGGCCAGCGCCAGATGCGGGCGTAGATGACGTGAGGGAAGCCCTTCCTGCCGGCCACCTGCGGCACCACAGAGACACTGGAGCCTCGCAGCAACACACAGCGACGACCACACATCACACAGCAACGACCACACATCGCACATCACTTCAGCTCGTTCTTGCGCAGGTCGGGCCAGCGCCAGATGCGGGCGTAGATGACGTGAGGGAAGCCCTTCCTGCCGGCCACCTGCGGCACCACAGAGACACTGGAGCCTCGCAGCAACACACAGCGACGACCACACATCACACAGCAACGACCACACATCGCACATCACTTCAGCTCGTTCTTGCGCAGGTCGGGCCAGCGCCAGATGCGGGCATAGATGACGTGAGGGAAGCCCTTTCTGCCGGCCACCTGCGGCACCACAGAGACACTGGAGCCTCGTAACCACACACATTGCACATCACTACTTCAATACCTTTGTTCAGTTTGAGAATTTTTCAACAAACACTTAATTCAAAAATGATATTATCATAAACATACAACAAATATACTTGATATTCAAGCCAAACATTTGAGTGAAATAATCAGAAAATTATTTTACATAGTAATGAACACTGGAAATTTAAAAAAAAAAAAATGTTCGAAACTGTTTGTACTTTTTCTTGTTTTTTAGCGATTTTGGTAACTAATCCACACAACTTAAAAACAATACACCAAAGGCTATCTGAAACAGTCCATAATAGGAACCATGCATGAACTTTTAAAACTTATACTGCAGTATATTCATGCCATTACATTTATTGACTTATGTGAATGTATGTATGTATGTATGTATGTATGTATGTATGTATGTATGTATGTATGTATGTATGTATTTATTTATGTATGTTGCTATAAGTGTGTGCGAGAGATATCGTATCTGAATTCACATTTGGGCACTTGTTTCACCAAACCAAAATCCTGACTACGCCACTGTTTAGACAGGAATGGGCTTGAGCCTCCAGCACACCTCATACCCAGCTTTACTAAACCCCAGTAGTTAAAAGTTCCACACAATGGTTATAAAAGTTTTTGTATCGAAAGAGTTGAGTGAAAAAATCAAATGCATGAAAATCCTTAAACCAAACTCTGCACTTATTACTTTAAGATTCTTGATTCAGTAATTTTGGATAGAAAAAAAAAGTTTTAAAATTATATTTTTACTCTTACGTAGTAGAGTTCAAGGGCTGTATGTGATTTCTTGTACATTAATGGAATTTATAGCAAAACCTCTATACTCTTTTGATTATACTTAATCAATTTTATGAAATTTCGACCTTTCCATTACTTTGGGCAAAACCAAGTTCCTGGTTTTTTTCCCATGTTTTTTTTAAAGATATTTCTAGCATTTTTCATGAAATGATTACATTAATAAAAATATACTTAGCTAACCATGTTGGTTTAATTAGAGCTTATAAAACCAAACCAACCATTTAGTATTGTGTAAAAGTAAAAAGTAACATTAAAATTAAAATAATTTTTGTAAAACTATATTACTTCAGTGATAAAACATAACATAATTTCGTAGCTCTTTTATGTTGTTTAAACTATGTAAAAAGTAATCAACAACAGAATTTAATCAAAGACCAATTGATTAAAATAATACAGCAAAGCACAACTAAAATTACTTGAACAGCTACCAGGAATAAAAACAGTTTACACATGATGATGATGATGATGATGATGATGATGATGATGATGATGATTATTATTATTATTATTATATGGGTCGATATCCAATAACCGGTATTGGTTATCTGTATTATTGGTATTTTCTCCAAAATCGGCCATCTGTAAAGTAAAACTGATATTAGTGGTCACACAAGCTGGAGCTGCCTGGAAGATAATAAGGAAAGTGTTTGTGTACCGTGTCGCAGGTAACTGGTGCACAAGCAACACAGCAACTGCCACTGTTGCTGCCGGTGCTTCTGTGCCTGCTGCCTGTCTTAATTACTAGGAAGCTGGCAGAAAAGAGAGAGAGACTGAGCTGAACATTCGTCAAGCTCTTTATGGCGCAGATGCCCCGAAGTACTGATACTTTTGATTGTGTTCCTAAAGGTAATAAGTTACAAAACATAAAATCAATTGTTACACGGAAGTAATTTAAATTCCGTAGATGGAAGTTTGAAGTCTATAGTCTAAATCTGTGCTTCAGCCATGAACACTGTAGCGTATAGGTCCGCTACTTTTGGAACTGCGCGCGTCATCGCGGGCCTCCGGCACTCCGCTCCCTTCATCCTTCTCCCTCCTCTTCCCCCCCTCCTAGTGTTTGTTCAATTTGTACTCGTTCCTCCACCCTTTCAATATGCGCATGCGCGCGCTGCGGCGCGAGTTTATAAATTCAGCTGCAGCCATGTAGAGGGCCTCCTTCTACTGGTTGACTTTGTCAGGCTCGGTTGTCAGCAGTAGCTGACCTGTTGTTAATTTACTAGCATGCAGTCCGAGAGCTTCTAGTTGAACTTCGTGCGTGTGCGCCCTCAGGGGAGAAATGTAAGTTGGTTCCAGTCGTCAGTGAGGCGGTGGCCCTCGCCCTAATGTAGAATCATTTATTCTTGAATTTGTTCTGTCTAAATTCCTTTTCGGCCGCCACCATCAAAAATTGTTTGGATTATTGCTTTAAATTTAACTTAACCTTCGCTTCCGTTTTTCTGTTTGTAACTGTCTCCCCCTGAGACGTCATTGCACGTATTTGTTTGTTAAAGTTTTATAAGAATAATGTAACTTCTTTCTTTCTTGTACCTGCACTTTGCAGTAGTTTTGTAAATTCAATTTTTGTAATATAACTTCATTCGTGGAATATATGTCCCTTTTTGACGATCGTTGATTTGATCGCTTACTGTGTAGCCGGCTTACCCATTTACTCGTTTTGTCAGAAATTGTTCTCACTTTATGTATTCAACCTTGCATTGTTTAAGCTTAACATTATCAGAAATGTTAACGTAGTATTAATTTTGAATTAATATTGAATTTGTTCTTACTTTATGTATTCAACCTTGCATTGTTTAAGCTTAACATTATCAGAAATGTTAACGTAATATTAATTTTGAATTAATATTGAATTTGTTCTTGCTTTATGTATTCAACCTTGCATTGTTTAAACTTAACATTATCATAAATGTTAACGTAATATTAATCTTGAATTTGAATAAAATGTCTGTGTACCTGAAACCTTTTACCTTGCTTACCTAAACTACTCCATTCACGTAAACCCCAGTCCTTGCCCGGTTCTGGCCATCTATCCCTATGTTCCAAAGCTAGACTATGCTTTACAACTGCGCAACTCTGCTGCAGGACTGTGTGTACTTACATGTTTCTGTTCTTTTTTTCATGAACCATGGGGACTCCGGCAACCGGGTGGATTTACCGTTTGCGGAGAGACGACCTCATCCAGGTTTTGACGGAGGAAGTCGTTCCTTTCAAGGAGGACACAAATGTGGCGACCCTTCGTGGATTGCTGGTCAGGCACGTGCGCGGCGCCTGGGAGTCGTCAGACGAGGTACCGTCTCGGCAAGTCCCCACCCCCGCTAATCCACATCTTTCGGACGGGAAACTACTTTCCTCTATGTTTTTTTCCTTGACTGGGTGACTTCCGAGCAAGAGAGATTGTTCAGTCATACCTGTAACCTGCCGTCCAAGGTGCGCTGGATTGTGACGCACTTGCTATGGTGCGCTCCATTAGTGGTAATGGCTGTGATGAGACTGTCCAACTCATCACGCTTCTCCTGCAACATCGCAATTCCCAACATACCAACACAAGACACCACAACCAGCAACAACTGCATCAAAATATAAGGAATTATCCACCTTTAAGACATAGTAATTACACGCTGTGTGTCATAGTTTGTAGTTTGCCTGAACAGTCATTTTTGTTTTATATATAACCCCATTGTATTCCCCGTGATTGTAGTTGAATTCCAGAAGAGGGTTTTCAATTTCATCAGAAAATGTGATAATATAACATAGACAGATGTGTTATTGGTCCTTGCAACCTTGGTGAAATAAATTAAGAATGGGTATGTTGATTGACTTGAAAGGTGTTACACAACATTAGATGTAATTAGAAGGCAATTACCATCAAATGTGCATATGAAACATAACACAAACCCTTAAAATGTATACTGCTAATACCCAACAATTCCTTCAAATATGCATACACGAACACACCAGAAACCCTTCAAGATTATGTATGAACTACCACACTTAAAATGATACAAATGAATTTTGCATACACTATACAGAACTCTATGCATAAAATATACTGACAGTTCGTTGGGCTATAACACATTTCAAGTTCTATATAAAATTACCATGTTTCAAATAACAGTGGTTCACTCCAACTTAGGAATACGAAATCAATATTCAGATTTTAAAAGCAAATTAACTTCTCTGGCTAGGTAACTTTTGAGGCAGGAGATTCTATCCCTGAACCTTCAGTTCAATTAAATCCATTAAAAACTTGGTAAACACTCCAAAATATTATATCACTCTCACTTCTTAATTTTTTTAAAATATGTTTTAAGTTTCCTTGGACTGGCAAATTTTATAATAGTCCAAATGCATAAACTGTTGAGAGGGTTCAAACAAATACCACTCATTCACACTGAAATAGTTACTAAGTCATATACTTGTAATAACAAATGATTTATTAAACTTACATGTATATCAGTAACACAGGTCCCAATTTGTAACTGATTTCAAATGACTTTATAAGCCTCTTGCAGTCACTAATCTTGTCCATATTTAACACTTTATTTTTATGAATCACAGTATAAATGCAAATTTTACTATCAATATTACATTGACCCAGCTAAAAATGTACTAACTAAAATCTTAAAGGTTTAAAAAAATACATATATTTCTTCCATATTATTAGAGAAACAATTTTCTGGGCAGTCAGAACCGACGCCCAAAATGATCTTAATTTTTAATTAGTGGTGATGCTAATCAAAACAATAGAACTTTTGCTGATCATCATACTAAACAGTGGAATTTAAAACTTGACGATGATGTAATGTTTTTTAATAATGCAGTTAATCAGCTGATTACACTGTCAAGGATCAGAGTTTTCGGTGCTGCCTAATATACATTTCAGGTGTTCCATGGTTCAAGCTCTGTGCCACCTGTGGACTGACTGTGGTAACACAACACACTCCAATGCCTGATGGCACATCCGCTCGTCCCGGAGCGGCCACCTGCTGACGTTATCTGGTTGCGCAGTGGCCAATCCCTCAGCTAGCCGGAGCCCTGGGTAAGGTAGGCTCGAAACATTCTGGGAGTTTGGTGGAGGATTTTTAAGCACGGGAATCTCTCAGGGAGTTTCGCTACTTGAGGTTTGATTCTTAAAATAATGAAAAATGTGAGGGTGTATCTCCCGCATGGCAATGAGTCAGCAGTTTGCAAGTGTCAAGTCCTTACGTAAAAGTAGAATTTATGTTCACTCTGCTGACAGCAGCCCCCGAGGTAATAAATTTGAAATCTGAAGTAGCAGTGGACATTTATTAATTGTGTTAGGCTCTATTGGGACGGTTCGTTGTTTGTATTCAGAGCCAAACATCATGAAAAGTGTAATTTAAACTTACCTCATAGGAGGCTAGCTCTCTTGAGGACCAATTTCAAATTAATTTTAATTATGTCTTTTAAGTGATGATTTTTAAGTAAAAGAAACTACAAAATTGAATAAAAATGTGACACACACATTCTCTAATAAATTCCAAATTTTATTTTTGATATTAATCTAAAATTTATAGCCTGGATGGTAAGAAAAAAAGTTGTAAGCAAAGGATTGACTTCTTGTAAATTTTGTTTAGTTGTTTTAAGAATAAATGTTCAATTTTATTCAATTTAGGGTTAAGTTATAAATAAGTAAGTTTAGCCATTTTATAAGACTTAAATATTTAATAATTTCAATTATTTTTTTCTAATTTTTTGTTTCGTCTAAAGGTCAAATTTTACCTATTAAAACTGTTGGTATTGCTGGAGTTAGTTTTTTTTTTTCTCTTTTGTTAATTTAATGGTTTAGTTTAAATATTTTAGTATGTTTTTACCTAAATTTTCAAATGGTTTAGTTCTTCATTTTTTTGAATGGCGAAGGTATAAATTTGTAAACTTCTTTAGTAGCTATAATTGTATTGGAAAGGTGTTGATACAGTTTTTGGCTGTGGGCAAGCCTGGCACTCGTGGCTGTGCCTGTGACGCGACAGTCGCGGCGGAGTGCGGGTGGTGGTGTGACATCGCAGCTGACGGGCTGGCGTGCTGCGGCCAGGCAAGGAGTGAGGACTGCATGTCTGGGATCACAGCTGTTGGCCAGCCTGGTATGGACTAGCTTTCCTCCGCCTATTAAGGAACTTGTGGACTTTGTTCATCATTTTGGCATAAGCTTCTAAAACTTCTGCGACGTTACTGCGAACCAGATTTATCACCCAGTAGGTCATAGATGTCACAACTTCATTAAGAAAAATAGAAAAATTACTTTCTATCATAACTTAGCCAAAATTGTGAAATACACAAATGTTAAAAATGAATGATGTTGCAACCTGAATTAAAACTGTTTAATGTTGGTGTAAATACTATGTAACAAAAGTTTATTTAGAATCCAGGAAATATAACAAAAATTTAGAATTTTGATGGCTATATATGTGTGAACATGCAAGGAATAATTTCTTATCAGAGTGCCTACATTTGTTGCAATATTCAGCTTTAGAAATAGTAAATTTTTCTTATAATGTATGGTCGTACTGGTACTGTTATGGTTTTCGATAGTATGGGAAATTTTTACTTAAATGGTACAAAGCTACAAAAGACAATATTTGTAAAGAATTAAAACATTTCAAGTTCATAAATTTCAGTAACTTTGTGGAAGAAATTTTTGTATTTTAAGGAAAATATGTCCTAATAAAATTTTTAATATTTCTTTTACAGGCCCAGTTCATATCCTTCGCCTTTGTTTGGTTATGGTTACTAATCTGTTGTTCCTAACATCAGGTATTGAGGGATTTTATAATTATATTTTTGGGCAGTTTTAATAATTTTAAGATTTTCTCATTTGAATTTTTGAAAACTCCCAGCCGGGGTGTGAAGCTTGTAGTTTCTCACTAGTGAGTCGAGAAGAGCCCAAAAAAATTAAAGATAAGTGATAAGTTTTAACGAGTTACGTTTTCCTCCCTAGTAACCAAGTGCAGACAGGTGCGTGACACCATGGCACCAAAATGATATAAGGTATTATATCATTCTATTTTAGAGAGAAACAAAGAAAATAGCCCAGAACCATGGAACAACTCTGATGACAGGGAGTTTCTCTAGTAGAGATAAGTGCATGATATAGTTCCCAGCAATAAAATTTTTGAAGACTTCTGTGAGTTTTGCACTAACCTTCATCTGGCGAGTCATTGTTCGAAGGTTGCTAGTCTGTCACATTTGTCAGCGGCCCACCAATAATTACATTTTTATGTGAGTTAAACACCTGTGATGCAGGCCTGCTGTTTTATCTACATTTTTTTTTGGAAATGGTGTATAGTTACATGATTTCAACAACAAGCATATTGGAGGTCCAAGAAGAGTTTTAATAATCCTTGGTGGACACACAGTATCAAGGGTAAAACCACACCTTCATAGTAACAAGGATTTATGGTACCAAATTAATATCATTTTTACTTTATAATATATCATTAGATACGAACATATTTATTATATTGTATTATACATATGTATTATTCTCTATGTTTTATAAACTACCTAAATCAGTTGCTGAGGCCAAAGCCAACAAGACTATAAATAGTATATACATTACCAACAGAAGGAAGTAACGACAAATATACCTGAGGCAGAAGTCGACAAGATAAAAACTACAGTTGTATTTTTCTCAGAAGAAAGTAAAGACAAGATTGTGAGATCAAAATCAAAGAGACCAAAACTAAGAGATGCATTATTTTGCAGAAAGCAGTAACTACAACAGTTCCTGATGCCGAAAATGAATATAAAAAATAAAAGCTACATTCTTTGCAGAAGGAAGTAACAACAAAAGTTCCTGAAGCCGAAGTAGACAAAACCAAAACTAAAACCTGTATTATTCGCAGAATGAAGGAATGATGTCAGTTCTGAGGTATAATTAGACAAAAAAAAAAGCTGCCTTATTCACAGAAGAAGAAACGACAACAGTTCCCGAGGCCGTAGTCAACAAGACCATAACAAAGAACTGCATTTTTCCAGAAGGCAGTATAAAAGACTCTCCCTGTGGCCAAAGTTGACGGGAAATTAAACTAAGAGCTGTATTCCTTGTAGAAGGAATAAATGACATCAGTACTATAGCCAATGTCGGAGAGACCAAAACTAACAGCTATATTCATAGCAGAAGAAAGAAACATCAGTTCCTGAGGCGGATTTTGACGATATCAAAACTGAGAGCTGTATTCTTTGCAGAAGGAACATATAACATCAGTTTCTGATGTTGTAGTCGACGAAACAAAGAAGGAAGTATAGACAACAGTACCTGAGGCTGAAGTTGATGAGACTAAACCAAGAGTTGTAATCATTTAAGAAGAAAGGAATGACATCAGTTCCTGAGCCTGAAGTCAAGGATACTAAAACTAATATCTGTATTCATTGCAGAAGGAAGTATAGTCAACAGTTCCTAAGGCCTAAGTTGATGAGAATAAACCATGAGAGTAGGGGAGGCGGGGGAGTTTAAGTACTGTGACTAATGCAGAGGAAGAGGGGTAATGATTAGCATTGGTAAATAGAGTTCTCCTTAAGGGTGGGGGGGGGGGGGGGTCGGAGAGGGGACAGTTGTTGACAAACATACGGCATGTGGGTATTCAAACAAGTCGTCTGCTGGCCGCCATTACGCTGGTGGCCCCATCTTGTTGACATCTGCCATTTTGTTTCCAAAGCTTGAAGGCAGATGGCACCAGTGGTTTGTACAAAAAACCTAGCAGTGGCCGGGATTCTATCCAGGAGACGTGAGTACGTTGAGATTAGAAAGGAGAGACCTTAGCCACTACACGACAAGGTCAGTTGAAGAGAAAAGAAATAAATAAAGAATATAAAATTTCAAAGTAGGTCTTAAAGACAATAGTACTAGCTATGTTTAGATTTTTAAAAAAGGGGCCACCATCTTTAATGCTAGCATAGGGTCTCAGAGAGTGCCACATTTAAATTTTAAAAATAGATGGCGCCATAATTAATTCCACCTCTCAATCCCAGAGGTTGCCAAATTTCAATTTCAAAAAATAGTCAACAGAGAGCGCCACCATCTTTAATGCAAGAGACGTCCACTAGGAAAAAGAAACACCTTAAATATTCTCAGCCATCTTGGATGGTTTGTTGTATGCTGGGACTCGTTCCTTTACATGCACAGTTTGCACAAGCCATGCACTATATCCCCCGCTATCTTGGATGTGGTTGTTAGTTAGGACTCATTCCTTTATGCTCACAGAGTGCACCAATAATCTCGCACCAATAATCTCTTGTCATCTTGGATCGAAAAAAGATGCCATATTGGATGGAGAGGCATAGTGCACTTACGAATACATTCCCTAATGTGCATTAGAAGCATGCATATCAAATAATGTTTTTTAAAGTCCTTACAATATGTCTATAGAGATAAAAGTCATTATAAATGTATAGGCATAGTAAGTTTATTAAAACCTGAATGCTTATATTTGACCAGGGATAGGCATAGTTGACAATAGAATGTAGCATAAAGTCTTACAGTACTTGGCCCTTTTTGTGTTGTATACTATAGACATATATTAATAATGAAAACAACAAGCATAGTTAAAATAATTTTCATTTTGAATATGCCATATGTAGGACCTCTATAGTACTAGTAATCCATTGATTATAGTGGTAAATCACATGGTGTTATCTCTCCTGTAATAGGTAAATGGCAATCCCTCTCTATAGAAGAGTCTATAATTTTTCAAAGTATTTTGTGTTTAGTAATAAAAAAAATACAAGTATGCATTTTTCAACATCTCTTTTCAGTTGTAGTGTACTGAAATATTAATAATTAATGTTATAGTATCGTGTAGACAGTTGTTTGAAGTGGAGGGTAGGCTTTCTGGGGTGTAAGCTGGAAGACAACTTGTATGTGAAATTAGGTAGTCAACACCCGTTCATTTAAAATTTATATTTTATTCTGTTAAATACTTAGTCTGTAAGCCCTACGACGTTTCGGCGGCTTTTTGACGGCCCTCGTGTAGCGGGCAGCGGCCGTGAAAGCTACTACTGTATCACAGTTGTTGACGCCGTGCCGTGCGATCACCGCGCGCGCCGCTGCCGGCAGCATGTCACAACACAGAACTCGACTTAACACATCCCGGGCCAGAAATGTCTACAGCCAGCTTCGGACAGACTTAATTTTTTCTATCACAAACACTATTGTGGAATCATCATTTAAAATCCCTGGAATTAATCTATGTCTTAAACGGCACAGGATATCCTTTTCACGATACTAAGAAACATCCGCCACGCTTTCTGTGAATTTTATTCACTATATAAATGTCAGTTTATAATGTTACTTGAATTTCCGGACCGTAAACCGCACCTTTAATCTCGTTACCATATAAAGCACTCAAATGAAACACACGTGGAAAACTGGACGTAATGCTGTTTACTTTGAAAACTGTGTGAGACCACTTCTGTGTAAAACCCTTTTCAAAAATTTCTTGTGTTTTGAAATACGATTGTAGGATCCCACGCGGGCTTTAGGTCTTTGAGTATCTGTTTTCTAAACATATTTGTAAACAGTTTGTAGCAAAGAGTTATCCATCACTTTTTTATGGAGCCATACCAATGGTGCGGTGGAACCTATTATTGTAGAAAACAGAACTTTCGCCAAAAGTTTAAGCCACTTATAACTTCCTTGAGCTAAAAATTCATGATAAAGCAAATTCTTAAATGACTTATTAAATTGTTCCAAAACAGAGACTTTGACCTCGCTATAACTAGAGTAATGATTAATTGCATACTTATGCACTAAGACTTGAAAGGGTTGTAAAATTCCGCTCCTGCTTCACTTTGAATATTTTTAAAATGAGCCTCTTTCAAATTATATTCCATGGTTAAGGTGACTAGCACTCTCGTCTTTTGTTTAACTGGAACTGAATAGCCACATTTGCTATACACATCTATAGCTGTCAGGATGTACTTGAAACCACTATTCACTTTACTATATGGTATCATCCACACTAAATCAATCTAAAAAATCATGAAGCCCATATGTCAATGCTCTTCTACGAGGAAATACTTTACAAACGTCGCAATGCAGTTCCCACGCCGAGTGCTGCACATTTTGCAATATATCCTGCTTCTTTCAATTCTTCAAGTATCGATATCACTTCATTGCTGTGTCGAGTATGGCCAGCAGCTTGCGAAGCCATTAGTAATCTAAGTCGAGCAATCATCTGATTAGGATTATCCCAATAAACAAATTGCTTTGTGCATTGCAAATCCATTGTTATCTGTAAGAATCCACTACCTCGCTACAGTGAGCCAATATTCAGAAACAGCGTCTTAATGATATCAAATTTTGCATATGAGATGTTTTTATTGCGTTGTGTCCTAGGATCTTTTTTTTTTAAGTAAGCATTTTTAATTTCTAGTAAATGGCCATATTGTTTTAAGGCAAACTCCGAGAATGTGTGTGGTTCTCGGTAGAACAACAATTCAAATAAGCCAGGAGCAGGTTGTATTAATTCATTTTTGACACAAATTATATTGTTATTGTGAAAAAATCCTTCTGTATCCTCTAAAAACCAATAGTTGTTGAGCTTATAGAGGCCATAAGGTTCCGTCACCCGAGAGAAGGCTGTAGCTCTGTAAGTAAGTCTGCATTTAATCTAAAGAATCACCTTTGTTACGTTGTATGTTTTTGCCCCACGACTGGGCTCCATGTTGTTACGTTGTATGTTTTTGCCCGGCTAACCACACATAGAAACGTAACAATACAAAACAAACAATGTTCCTGAGGTTCTGCTTTATTTGGAAATAAAAGAGTTTATTAAATTATCTTTGTTTATTTCTTTAAAAAAAATGTTTTTTCTCATCGTTACATGGCTTCAATACACAATTTTACAAATGAATTTAATTAGAAAAACTTCGTTACTTGTACAGTTTTTGTCTTTACTTATTCAAATTTTAACGACGTCTTTGAATTTTGATAGGATGAGGTCCAAATACATACCATACCAGACATTTTTCTGTTGATGGTCGTTGAGTCTTGTCGCTCACAAAAAAAAATAGAATTTATTACTGTCCCTTGGTTAGCGATGTAACTCAAGGTACGGTCGCGCACTGACCGAAGTCCCGCGAAGTTGGGCCGTTGCCGACGCCTAGGGCCTAAATTTCTAATACGTTATTCCGGAAAAAAAATGAACTTAGTTTAAAAAATTACGGCCTGGCCCCAGCCCCTAGGCGTTAAATTGTCCCTTAGTGCAACTCCATAATATTGTGCGAGTTGCCGACGACGCGACCGGACTGGACGACAATCGAGCGACAACTGAGTTGGTAGACGAGATTACCTCCCTTGTATAGGTGAAGACAAGGGAAGCAACCCCGTGGGCCAACCGACCAATCACAGTACAGCATTCATCAACATGCCCAAATAAGGAATTTCGGCCGAGCGCATCACACCACGCCAGGACTCGCCCTGATTGGCTGGCTAGTGGTAGCCTCCAGAGACCCTTCCAGACGGTCGCTACAGCTGTGCGTACAACGTGACGCGTAAATCCCAAACACGCATTTACAAAGTGAAAAATAGCTTTCTGGCGCCAGAGTGTCGCGCCTGTCCGCTCTTCCTTCTGTACCTTCCAGACTATTCTCAAAATATTACACTAGCAATATCCAATAGAATATAAAATTACCCAAAAAATTCAAATACAATGTTAAAAATTTAGTAAACAAAGTTGAAATTCATATAAAAACTTTTGTTTAAAAATGATGTCCTGTAAAATTATAATATATACTGCTTTAATTACTGACATTAATTATCAAATATCAACATTAATTATTATGAATTAGAGTTAACCCTCAAATTAATAATTAAGTATCTCAAGGAAATAAGTATTTTAAGGCTTTCCATGAAATTTAACCAAAGTAATTAATAACAATTCTTAACAGCTCTGAATTATCCTCTATATCAACAAAAAAAATTATCCTTCACCTCAAACTTATTCTTAATATTATTATGACCCATTTTGCAATGCTACACCTTCATGTAGAACACCACAATGCTTAGTAGAGCCAGAGTCAGAATCATTATTATCAATCATTTCTGGACACAGTTTCGCAGTAGCGGCTTCTGAGGGCTCGTGTTTCAGAATATCTGGGTTAACTCTACTTGCGATAGGCTGCACGAGCGATGGAGCTGGTTCAAGCTTATCAAGACGTGAATTAACAGACCTTAATATGTCTTGATTAACTGTATCTCTCTCCATTCGCGCTCACTTGACCAAAATATATTTGGCACATAGGTATATTTCGTATGACATGATCTAATGCATTTGCCTCAGCAGACAGGACTGAAAGCCACCTTATAGCATAAATCCCTTTTACATACACCCCAAAACCACAGCAGCCACATACTTGAAGATGTCCAGGCTCGAAGTGTTGATAATAATGACAGTTAAGAACTAGAAGGGTCTAGAAGTATAAGTCGGTGGTTTCGGAGCTGTGGGAAATGGTTTTGGAGGTGTTGGTCTCCTAGCATTAGGCCTCACAATCGATACACTGACAAGAATCAATCCATCAACTCCACTCTTCACAAAACCAACAGTACAAGCCAATTGAGAAACCTGTTCTGCCAAGTTAACGTTTATTGCATCTTTTAATTTACCGACACAGACAAGCATTAAGTTGATCTATTGACTGCTGTTCCCTCATTTCCATATTCCGTAAAAACACGAGAATTCCAACTTGAACGTCTCTTATGCTGATTATGTTGCATTAAGCTCTGTAAACCGTTGTGTCAGCTCATTCTACACTATGTGCATGATAATTCCAAAGATTGAGTCAATATAATGTTTATTCACACTATCCCCAGAATCCTTAGATATGCCCACTCGTTTTAAAGGTTTTTTGCTTAAATCACAATTTCCATCAAGATTGCGAGACATACACGAATCAAGCTGACGTTTCAGAGGACGAACTCCAAATTTTGATACGCTGTTATGTAGCTCATCCTTCAATGATTCACCACAATAAAATTACTTAATCCACAATGGTACCTACCTTTTTGTAAATGAAAATCCTTTACAATAGAAATCCATGATAATTCTTCCAGCATAAGAAGCACATATCTTTAAAATTCTGAAATCCCATATCACTGTTGACATGATCATCATATGCACGACTCAAATTAAGTAAATCCAAGCGGAAAAGTACAATACTGTTTGAATTATCTCGAAGCAAATGTTTAGGTATTCTGTCATACGTTTGACCCAGGTAAAAACAGTCAACATTTGCGTGCCGACACATAGAAATATATTGCTGTACGATTCCTTGTTTCTCACATAATGTAATCAAAAATTATCACTGAATTGGACCTGGCTTCACTAGGAGGTACCGCATCTGCATTTTCTGTCAATTGGAAATATCCCAAACCTTCCACAGCTCTATGAACTGTAGCCAAGTGCTGATACTTTCGTTGTTGCAGCGACTTTGAATACAGATACACATTATCGAAATGAACACCGTTTGGTTCCTCGAGTGAACTAAGTAGAACACATGTTTTTCCACATTCTGATCAGCCAACAATCAAGGATCTTACTGTTGAAGGTAATGAAGACTTGTATCGCGATTCACGACCACTGGCTTCATCAGCCTGTGTAATCCGCACAGGCAGCTCCTCGCGCTGTGGCACTACTTCCATTACACAACTAATCAGAACACTATAAAAACAGCATACTTATACCAAATCTAATCAGTATGCTGTTATGCGTTGTACACAAAAGAAGGTACAAAGAAGTGTAGGAATAATAAATTCTGTCATTAACAAGCTGCCAGTAGAGAAACACGCAGCACAATACACTAATTTTCTCCGAATGTCCCTCCAGGATTTAAGCTCAGTAACGTGACTCAAACTCTCATTTACAGTCCAGTCACCGTACAACAAATACGAGAGTTGGTTATTAGAGAGGTTTACCAGAATGGTAAATTAATCAACTTAAGAAACGAGGTGATTACATTATATTTACATTTGAAAAAAAAATGGGAGCAAGATATTTTGTTCTGCATAAAGGTTCAGGAGTGAGCAAGCATAAAGTCAGTACGAAAGCAAAAAATAGCAATATCAATTCCGATGTGTATACACATGTATTTAAACAATTTCTGCGAATTTGTGGTGCCTTCACGAAAGCAAATGGTCAAAAACCAGATAAGGTAAAAATTTTAAACAATGGTATATTCCATACGATAAATCGAATATGGTTTGAACTTAATGGGGTGACAGTTGACGAGGTTCGCGAGGTTGGAATTGCGACAACAGTGAAAAACTACTTGTCGCGCACACATGATGAAAAAACCATAAATAAAATGGCAGGATGGTGTCCCGATGGTGATTTCAGTTTGCCTCGTACGGCACAAGGAGAGTTCGAAATTTTTGTTCCATTGAACCAGTTGCAGGGCTTTGCAGAAGATTACAAACAAATAGTAATCAATTATAAACAGATGCTTGTTATAGTTACTGCAAACAGTTACATTAATGCTATAATGGACACAAATGATCAGACACAAGTGACATTGAGTTTGCAATCTATTGACTGGCGCACGCATCTGTTGAAAATGGGCTGAGTTTACTGTTGTTGAGACCGAGATTAGTTATTCTTACAGCTGCTAGGTAGACACACAACTTTGAAATTATTTACAAACATACATGTTACATGACAGGATAATATACAATGTATATGTTTATTACAGTATTTATGTATTAATATTTATTCAAGAGTCTCGCGACGTTAAAAATATGTGTTTCATAACACTACCACTAGATAGCATAAAATGCCACTTTTCACGGAAACTACAACTATGGTTTCAGTTTTATTTTATTGAAAATGCTTTATACTTTGTTACAATATTTATTTTTAATTTAAACTCTTCAAACACTCTCATTATAAATTTTATACATCCTTACACGTGTATATAATACAACAGCAATATTGTTCCTTCTCGCAAAACAGCGCTCGAGTCCAGGAGCGGTGAAGAGTGAGAAAGGGTGTGACAAGGAGGAAGGGAGAATGGCTGAGGGCGGGAGGAAGCTTCACGCCTGTCAGGTTGGCAGACGCGCTACTAGTGCGCTCAAGGTAACATGGTTAGGGCTGGTCCGCGGTCCGACTTTCATCACGTAGCGCAGCGTGGGTTGAGCCCTGCCTACACCAGTCCATATTATTTACAACATTTAGTATTATTGGAGTATACGTTTCCTGCTTCACTCAGTAAACACATACATAGTTTGATATTTAATTTTTTTTCATACACAATAACTGTTTATTGCTACCCATGACATGCACAATATTTTTTTTCCTTTGCTGTTTACAGACTACACGAAAGAAAACTATTTTCTGTTTTATTTTTCTCTTCTTCTTCTTCTTCTGGTAACTGTATTGCTGAACATAAATCGTATCTCTTGTTCCCACTGTATTCTTCTTCTCTCTTTCCCCCCCACCCCCCAAGGCGAAACGCATCCCTCTTAGTGAACTTGAGGCTTCCACTTTGGCTCTCACAATGGTGAACGGGCATCAGGAGTGGAGTCACATGAGACTTAATGACTTTCCTTCCCTGCAGGGTGTTACCTCCGATACAGCCTTTGCTAACAGGATAGTAAACTTTAGGATCAGCAATGATATTGAGACTGTTGACCCTGACTTGGACCGGTTTCTACAGAGATGTAGGGTTCCCTTTCTGACCTTAACTTCCGACTTAATTAGTCCCTTCAAAGGCTACGTTTCACACTTGGCTTCATTTGTTAAGGAAACTGCGGAGGGAAACGAGAGTGAGGCATTTCATTTACCACCCACTCAACCGTGGTACTGCTCTCTGATGAAGTAAGAGAAATCTATGATTCATTGTTCATTCTGGAACTTAAAAGGAACGTTAGCGATTTCGCTGCTTGTGGCAGTGGCTGGGCTCTAAAGTGTTTGATTAGCGTAAATGTGCACTTACACTATATCCAAACAAATATTTACACAAATGTAGCTAATAAAATAATTGTGAATTTAAAAAATGAAGACCCATTTCTGTATATTCAAGATCAAAAGAAGAAAAGTCCTGAACAGACAACAGACAATACAATTTAAGTAAACTTTGTTTATAATCATTCAACTTGCTACACAAAAGCTCATCAAGTTTTGCAAGTTCTGCCACTTTTTCTTTTGCTGTCCTCCTGTAACTGTTAGACCTTGAAACAAACGTTAACTTTCCTGTTTTTCTGCTTGCTCTGAGAGTTTATCAGCTGATGCACTCAGTGTGTCTATATCCGCTTGAAGTCTACGCTTTTTTTCCTTCAGTTCATCTAACTCATCAGTAACACATTTCCTTTTTAAGGATTTCTGCTCTGTTTCTCTTGCTCTTTTTTTTTCTTCCAAATAACCTTGCCATTTTTGCCGTGCTGCAGATGCTGAGATGATCATGTCTTTTGTAATGTGAAAATTAGTAACCCCACCAGCAGATGTAATGTGCTCACCAATTATTCGCTGTGCAATAAGTGTACGCTCTTGCATGTTCTCCACTTCAATTTTCCTGTTCAAGGAAAACCCTCTCAACTGCTGCTTGACCATGGGAAAGAATAAGTAGCATTTTCATTACTGACCACAGCTTTTCATAGTCCGATTTTGACATTGCACAGGCATATAATAGCGAATCCAAACAATCTACCACTGGTCTGAACTTCTCAAATTCTGAGGAGAAACCAAATTCAGCAATGAATTCTTTGTATGATGAAATTAAGTCCTCACAATCATTTTCTTGAACTCGTTTAGCCTCCACTAACATCTTCAATGTCAAAGTAAACTTTGTTGCACAATCTGTTGAAATATTAATTTCCCTTGGGTCTAAACATTTGAGGCTTCTCACAACTGAATACTGTAATGGACATTTCTTCAAAATTTTCTTTACAGTTTAAACTAGAAAATCACGGCATTGCATACGCAACTGCAAAACATCATATTCCTTAACAACATTCCTCTGAATCAAATCTTTGATCCTGTTCTCAGCAGCAAATCCTAACTGAACTTTTGCCACAGGCAAATGATTATCTTTCATACTTACATCAATTTTCATAAGCTTGATGCCCGTAGCAGCACTCTTCAGCTCACTATCCTTGATGAACCTTTCCATCAAGCTTCAGATCAATTTCTCCATGTCCTTAGCCAAAAAGGGCAGCATGGGTTTATCAATTTGGTAAACTTTCAAAAAAACTTCAACTTGTTTTGCAATTGACTGGAATGCTAAAAGCTCACTGGACACAATGTATCCTTTGCACTGCTTCTTTAATAACTGAGAAAGATTTTGTGTTAGGGTTTGGAATCTTTTTTCCTGCAACTGCCTGTATATACATTACAATATCAGGCCGAATCTCAAGAGCACGAGTAACCACAGTCACATTTTCAACCCATATTACTGTACAAAACTTCAAGGGAAATACATTTGATTCTGTCACTTTGACATATCTGCCCTTCTAGCTGATGAATCCTTGAAAAGATAATACAAGCTAGATAAAACCTTATCTAGATCCCATGTGGATGATGTAGAACCATGCTTGAATGCCCCATGAATTATGTGTAACCCACAGCTGCCTGTATGAATCACTGAAACATTGGAATCTCTCTTCAGCTGATCACACACAAGGTCATAAAATTTCCAATTTACGTTTGGGCCATCCATGGACAGCTGTAACAAAGAACTGCTTGGGATACCAACATCTGAATACATCTTTTCATAAGAGGTGAACATATCTTGAGCAGTAGAGTGTTCTAAAAATTCAGAATGTATTTAAGACGATCTGACCTTATCACCTTCCCAGTAACGAACATGGTAATCCATTTGTTTCTTCTGCAGTTTCCTGTTCATACTTTCATCAAAAAGCAAAACATAAGTTTCTTGTTTCCGAAGGGTTTCCATAAGTAGAGATTGAAAATATGGAGCAATGCCAAAACAACAAAGATAAGCACACTTAGTTTCTCCTAGTGAAAAGTTCTGGGCAATGTTACTGTCACTAAACATATGTTTGAAAATGTGTGAAATATCTACACATGACTTATACGAATAGTGGCTACAGCATACTTTCAGGACCCACATAACTTCAGCTTTCAATGTATCATGGCTCGAGAAGAAGGGAGTAAGATTCTGGTTTTCTTGAGGTGGAGGCCTAATGTTCACTTCAGTATCAGCCACCATGGAAGATGAACCTTGTTGGGACTTGGATCTACCATAAAAGTACTGGATTCCTAAACAAGACTTTTTTGTCACTTGCACGATTGGAGCACACACACCCATTTTGCTAACATCAAAATCGGTTTCACACACATTACACCTAGCTTTATTTTTGTTTCCAACTTTTCCCAGCCACTTATTAAAACTGGGATTCTGGAGCCACAAATCATTGAAAACACAATTTCCGGGCATTAAGATACAAACATTAAACTTAGTAGACCTAAATTAACCCTAGTTATGGTCTACACAAAACACACACCGAAAAAACAAACTCCACTAACACGAAATTAAACTACACAAAACTGCATAGTGCGAAGTAGTTGTTGCAGACACTAAAGTTACAATCACAGCTGAGTCCGAACGAAAACAGTGCCATTTTCTCCTTAAGCCAGCACACGCCAACTGCAGCCCGCAAAGAAATGGTTCAACACGAAAAACGAATTAATACATTCATGACGATGATGAAGTAGTTTACTGGTTATGTAAATCTTATCAGAGTTAATGTACAATATTTAATGAGCCATAAGACTTAGGTGGCAGTTACTGAATAAAGCATTTCGGCGGAATATTTTACACCGTAAAGTTGGCAAAACGAGCTATTTTTCAACTTTCAGAGATGTTCAATAACGCTCAGAACACGCGTTCCGGCAGCCATACAATATTAAACGTATATTTACACATATTATGGTACAATTAAAGTATGGTTGCACTATAACTATAGTAATATTTTATTCGTAGCATAGTACCACACATTTATTGCTTCGTCATTCCGTTTAGGGTCGTATGCCGGTCTTACGCCTGTAGCCAGATATTTGTAGTACCCACAATTTCATGTCACGTTAACTCAAACGTCTAAATTCAAGGACTTTTCAAGATCCAAGTAATATCAAGGACTTTTCAAGGCCTTGCAATACCCTTATCTAAATTCAAGGACTTTCAAGGACCGTACGAACCCTGTAAGACACAGACTCCAGCCATATCTGCAAGGCTTGCGAGTCAAACACATTGCCATATCTGTAAGAAGGTATTGGCTGGGCAGACAGTGCTCGACCATTGTCACTTGACTGGTGAAATACGTGGTTATGCCCATTCAAAATGCAACTTGGCTTTAAGATTGCAAAAGAATCATCTCATAGTCTGTTTTCATAATTTGCAAAATTACGTTGCCCACTTTCTAATGAAATATTTAGTTTCACAAAGGATTGCACAGCCCGATGGTTCCTTCGTCGTGAAGAACCCCGGTGAGGTCAAGGTTCTAGGCGTAACTCTAGAGAGTTACAAATGTATTACCTAATACATACCTGTCTCAGATAATGTGCAAGGGACGTGCGCACTGTGGGTCTTAGGTTCATTGATTCACTTAACTTTTTTAATTCATCTCTGGAAACTCTCGCTGGCAATCCCATGCCAGATCTGTTGAAAATCAACCATACTATACTAAAGCCCAAAGGGCTTGGGACGTCTTCCATTGTGGCACATTGAAAGAGTACGCACTTAGTTATCTCAAGGTGGATACTTGTTTGCTATCTGACATATTCTAATCATTTTGTTCCGTTTGTTTACAGTACTATTCACTAGATCCCGCTCATTACATTACCTCTCCCTCGCTTGCGTGGGGTGCTCTTCTTATTAAAACCAGTGTGCGTCTTGAATTCATAATAGACCCGGACATATACCTCTTCCTAGAGTCCGCCGTTCGTGGAAGTATAAATAATGTTAATTCGTCACGCGAAAGCTAATAATATTTACATGTCCAGTCACGATCCTAGCCTTCTGTCTTCTTACATATGTTATTTCGACTTAAATGCTTTGTATGCTCACACAATGTTGGACAAGCTTCCTATGAGTAATTTCCAGCGTGGGTTCCCAGGGATGAATATGCGAGTTGAGAATTCAGCACCATTAACATAGATGGTGAAACATCATATTTCGTGGAAGTAGATTTGACCTTTCCCGATGATTGTCACTATTGCCTATTAGATATGCCTCTGGCCCCTGAGAATGGCATACCGCCAAATGGCAGTATGAGTAAATTACTGTTAACACTCGCACTGCAAAAAATCTATGTAGTCCATGCCAAAACACTGCGGCACTATGTTTAATATCGGGCGGTCATTAGCCACGTTCACAGGGTTTTGAGGTTTGAACAGTCGGCCTGGATGAAAAAAATACATAGCCTTTAACGCTGAGTGTCGCGCCCAGGCTGCGAAACCCTTCGAAAAATAATTTTTTAAATTACTTTCTAACAGCATGTATGCGAAAAGTTTGGAAAATCCATGCAAACGCAAAGATATACATGTTGTTTCACGGCATGTGTCAATTTATGGGGCAGCTGAACTGACTGGTCGTCGTCCAACATTCAAGGCTCGGCAAATCATCAATGAAAATTTAGCTCTCACAGAGTTGCAGAAAGGTTCGATAACCTTTGACAAACCTTTGTACACGGGTGTCGCCATTATGGATTTGTAAAAATTGATTTGATACGATTTTCATTTTAATTACATACAAGAAAATTCCCTCCACAGTCTCTGCAACTCTTGTACTCGGATACTGATACTCTGATTTACCATGTTGAGTGTGACAACATTTATGATTGAAATTGGCCCGACTTAGATTCACATTTTGATACTTCAAATTATGAGCCAGGTAATGATCAACGCTTCCCCTTAGTTAACAAGGGCGTAACAGGAGTGATGAAAGATAAAGTCGCTGGCAGGATCATCTTTGCCCAAAACTTTACGCGTTTAGGATGGAGGATGGTTTTTTTATGCGTGATGCTAAGGGTGTCTAGGCTAACATACTGCGATCCCTCCTGTTTCCTCAGTACCTGGAATGCTTGTTTCAAATTTACAGATTATCCGCACTCAATACCATTTCAGATTGTGAGGCCACACCATATTTACGGAGCGAGTGAACAAGGTAGCACTGTTTTCAGGAGACGATAAGCGTTGTGTTTCTGAAGATGGTGTCAGCACTTTACCTTGGCGGCATAAATAACTGTCTTCCCCAGCTCGTGCCACACTAAATTTCTGCTTAAAACCTTTCCTTTTTTATGTTCAGCAAACATACAGATGATGCTTCGAGTGGAGTTGTAGGAAAACAATAGTGATCCACGCGTCCTCCTCCACTCGGGGTGGCCACCTGGGTTGAAGGCACACGCCATCGCTCCATTGCCTCCCCACACCACTTCATGGGGATGCTTGTAGCATCTCGCACAACTCCTCCGTCGAGTCCAACTTGCGCCACTGCATATGGAGAATAAACCGTTGAAATGTTTAAAAAGATTATGTATAGATGTTTCCAATTTATCATATTGCAGTAGGTAAATTAAAATTTTGTACAATAGCTCGATTTAAAGTGAAGTTTTACAAACTAGACTGATTTAACGTAAAATTTATAGGCTAGCCTAATTTAACATAAAATTTACTGGCTAGATTGTTTTAAAAAAATATATTACATGCCAGCCAGTGTTTAATGTCAACTTTATTTAATTAAGGCCTGATTTGAGTGAAAGGTTGTATTGTAACGTATCAGTAGCGAACGCCATGCTTGAACCAAGGGACTTCTACAGTATCATCATGGAGACCGTACCTGACCACCTGCAGGACACATTTTTTGGAGAATAAGTTGCAGGAAGCCATTCGTTCTGAGCTGGTTACATCCGTCTGGCTCATCAGCCTGTTACAATAACAGCTTTCGAGGCCGCTGCCCGCTACACGAGAGCCGTCAAAAAGCCGCCGAATCGTCGTAGGGCTTACAGACTAAGTATTTAGCAGATTAAAATATAAATTTTAAATGAACGGGTGTTGACTACCTAATTTCACATACAAGTTGTCTTCCAGCTTACACCCCAGAGAGCCTACCCTCCACTTCAAACAAGAAGAGACTGTCTACACGATACTATAACATTAATTATTAATATTTCAGTACACTACAACTGAAAATAAATGTTGGAAATATGCATAATTGTAATTTTTTTCCTACTAAACACAACTACTTTAAATAATTATAGACTCTTCTATAGAGAGGGATTGCCAATTACCTATTACAGGAGAGCAAAAATATGTGATTTACCACTATAAACAATGGATGATTAGTACTATAAAGGTCCTACATATTGCATATTCAAAATCAAAATTATTTTAACTATGTTTGTTAAAAATGTTTTCATTATTAATATTTGTCTATAGTATACAACACAAAAATGGCCAAATACTATAAGAATTTATGCTGCATTCTATTTTAAACTATGCCTATATGCATCCCTGGTCATGTATAAGCATTCAAGTTTGACTTAACTTACTATGCCTATACATTTATAATTACTTCTATTCCTATAGACATATTGTAAGGACTTTAACAAACAATATTTCATATGTGTGCTTCTAATGCACATTAGGTGCACTAAGCTTCTCCATTCAAAACTGTGTCTTTTTTAAATCCAAGATGGTGAGAGATTATTTGGTGTGCTCTGTGCGCAGAAAGGAATGAGTCCTAGCAGATGACAAGCACATCCAAAATGGCGGGGGATATTTAAGAAGTTACATTTTCCTAGCGGATGACTCTTGCACTAAAGATGGTGGTGTTCTCTGCTGACTACTTTTGGAATTATAAATGTGGTGCCCTCTGGGAGCAAGAGGAGGAATTTAAGATGGCGCCCTCTATTTATATAATTTTAATGTGTCACTCTCTGTGACCCTATGCAGGCACTAAAGATGGTGGCGCTCTCTGTCGACTACTTTTTGAATATGAAATTTCGTGACCTTGGAGCGATAGGTGGTATTAAAGATGGTGCCCTTTATCATGAAATTTAAATGTGGACCTCTCTGGGACCCTATGCTAGCATTTAAGAAGGTGGCCATTTTTTAAAATTTAAACATAGCTAGTACTATTGCCTTAAAGATATACTTTGAAATCTTATATTCTTTATTTATTTCTTTACTCTTCAACTGACCTCGTAGTCTAGTAACTCAAGGTTTCTGCTTTCTAACCTCAACATACTCAAGTTTCCTGGACTGAATTCCCGCCACCGCCAGGTTTTTTGTACAAACCACTGGTGCCACCTGCCTTCAAGCTTTGGAAACAAAATGGCAGATGTCAACAGACGGGGCCACCAGCATAATGGCGGCCAGCAGACGACTTGATTGAATACCCACGTATGGCATATGTTTGTCAACAACACTGTCCCGTTCCCTACCCACATAAGGTGGACTCTATTTGACAATGCAATCATTACCCACTCCCCCAGCAATAGCCGCAGTCAAAGAACTCCCCAGGCTCCCCAACTCAAGAGTTGTAATAGAGTGCAGAAAAAAGTAATGACATCAGTTCCTGAGGTAGAAGTCGATGATACCATATCTATGATCTAAATTCTTCACAGAAGGAAGGAACATCATCAGTTCCTTAGACTGAAGTCGTCGATACAAAAACTAAGATCTGTATTCTTCGCAGAAGGAAGGAATTACATCAGTTCATGTCTTTGTAGTCGACGTAATGAAAACTAAGACCTACATTCTTCGCAAAAGGAAGTATAGACAACAGTTCCTGAGGCCGAAGTTGACAAGACTAAACCAAAAGTTGTAATAATTTGCAGAAGAAAGGACCGGCATCAGTTTCTGAGTCTGAAGTCGACAATACCAAAACTATGATCTGTATTCATCACAGATAGAAGAAATGACATCGGTTCTTGAGGTCACAATGACGAGAATAAAACTAAAATCTGTATACTTCGCAGAAGGAAGAAACGATATCAGTTTCTAAGGTCGTAGTCGAAAACACTAAAACTAGATCAACATTCTTTTAGGAAGAAAGTATAGACTATAGTTCCAAGGCCGAAGTTAACGAGAATCAAACAAAAGATAAACTTTGCAGAAGAAACAAAAGACATCGGTTCCTGAGGCTGAAGTCATTGATACAAAAACAAGGTTTGAACTCTAAGCAGAAAGAAAGAATAACATAAGTTCCTGAGGTCGTAGTTGTCGAAACGAAACCAAAGATCTGCATTCTTCGCACAAGGAAGTATAGATAACAGTTTCTGAGACCGAAGTTGACGAGACTAAACCAAGAGTTGTAATATTTTCAGAAGAAAGGAACTACATCTGTTCCGGAAGCCGAAGTCGACCAAACAAATTATATGTGTTCTTCGCAGAAGGAAGGAATGACGTAGGTTCCTGAGGTCTTAGTCGACAAGATTAAAACTATGATCTGCATTCTTCGCAAGAGGGAGTATAGACACCGGTTCCTGAGGTCGAAAATGATGAGAATAAACCAAGAATTGTAATGTTTGCAGAAGAAATGAACTACATCAGTTCCTGAGGCCGAAGTATACGAGGCTAAACAAAGCGTTCTAATAATTTGCAAAAGAAATGAATGGGATTAGTAGCTGAGCCCGATGTCAACGATACCAAAATTATAATCTGTATTCATCGCAAAAGTAAGGAATAACAACAGTTCCAGAGGACGGGGTTAACAAGAAAAAAACCAAGAGTTGTAATCCTTACAGATGAAAGGAAAGAATTTAATACCTGAGGCAGATGGCTATGAGACCAAAACTAACAGCATATTCTACGTAGAAGGAAGGAATAACAGGAGACGAGACTAAAACTAAGATCTGCATTCTTCGCAGAATGAAGTGCAGACAACATTTCCTTAGGCCGAAGTTGACGAGACTAAACCAAGAGTTGTAATAATTTGCAGAAGAAACGAACGACATCAGTTCCTGAGGTCATAGTCGATGAACCCAAAACTAAGTTCTGTATACTTCACAGAAGAAAGGAATGACATAAGTTCCTTAGTTAGGTTGTAGTCAACTTGACAAGCTAGATTTGCATTCTCCGCAAAAGGGCCGAATTTGTAGACACTAAACGAGGGTTGTAATTATTGCAGAAGAAAGAAAAGACATATGTTTCTGAGGCAGAAGACGACGATACCAAAACTTTTATCTGTATTCTTTGCAGAATGAAGAAATTACATCAGTTTCTGGGGTTGTAGTCGAAAAGACTAAAACTATATCGGCATTCTTCGAGGAAGAAAGTATAGATTACAGTTCCTAAGGCTGAAGTTGATGAGAATAAAGCAAGAGTTGTAATAATTTGCAGAATAAACGAACGACATCAGTCCCTGAGGCCATAGTCAACGAACCCAAAACTAAGTTCTGTATTCTTCGCAGAAGAAAGGTATGACATCAGTTTCAAAGAAACTAACACTATGATCAGCATTCTTCAAGGTAGAAATTATAGCCTACAGTTCGTAAGGCCGACACTGACGAAAATAAAACGAGAGTTGTAATCTTTGTGGAAGAAAGGAATGACATCAGTACATAAGGTGAATAGAGATGAGACCAAAACTAACAGCTGTATTCTTCACAGAAGGAAGGCGACATCAGTTCCGGAGGCCGGAGCAGACAGGGGTAGCTGTGCAGAATGCAGTGCGATGCTTTTTCCCATAGCTGATTTCTACTTCCCCAAGACACCTGGACGTGCCGTGACTATCAAGACACCGATTCAATATCTGAATAGGATTCATAATGATCAAGATAACTAGTTTATTCATGGTACTGAAACAGAATTCTAGTTTTCAAAACTATTTAGTATCCCAGACATTCCCGAGTTGATTTAAAATTAATTTTTCAATGTTAAAATAGTTATTGTCAGGATTATTTGACAATCTTTAATAATTACAATGAATTGGAAGGTTACCAATTATTGAATTTTAATATTAAATATGACTTAACTTTTGCTCTGACTTGTAGATGAACAACTTGTAACGGTTCGTTACTTACAAAAATAAAAAGATTTAAAGCGTTGATTGTAGTTTTGTTTTATTCTTCCCAATTAGAATGCAAAGACGAATCCAAACACTTTCAAAAGAGGTTACTCACTCATTCCACATACATCTGCCCGTCGAAAAATGCCCGCAGTTCGCGTGATGAGAATTAACAAAAAAAATAGCGTAGATTAAGTCCTTCAGTAATGTTTTACTGCAAGTACACGAAGATGGTGTGACCTCGAACAGGGCCCCACCCAGCGAAAACGAATTTCGCCACGAGCCAAAACGCCTACGAAGGTGGCCGTAATTTCTAATTATGCCCGAACGAAATATAACAAATAATTAGGTTAATTTAAGAATAGGCCTGGCTCCGACCACCAACGTGAAATTATCTCTTCAAAATACTTCTACATCATCTGCGAGAAGCCACCGAACGCGACCTACTGGTGCAGCGATCGACGGACGACTACTACTGAACTCATGACACGTCTCCTCCACGCAGGGAGTAGACGTCACATGACCTCACCGACCAATCACACGCACTCTTCATTCACGCTTACTAATACAAGCCAATCACAGAACAAGTTACAATACATGAAAAAACCTTGTACATACAGAACTCAGGGCTTCCCCTGATCTATCTCTTTTCAATTTCACATCGAAATCGGGGACTCCCATTCTCGTTCTCTCTCCCACACTGTGAGAGAGCAGTTATCACTCAGTTCCCACGCAGGGGGGAAATTACCGTCTTTATCTCGGTTGGCGGGGAAGCACTGTTTCTTTCTCACTTACACTTACAGGCCTCTTATGCCTCTCTCTCTATCCATGAATCATTCCACACGTTAATGAACACTACAAACAGCAATTATAATACAAATTACTTTACAAAATTAAACTTATTGAGAAAAACCTGAAAAAGTAGGGCTAAAAAGGTAAAATTCTAGTACAACGGCTCATTTGTGAATAATTACATAAAAAATAGTAATGATTAAAAATGTCTGTTAAAATACAAGGTACCTTCTTAAAACACATAGCAAGGAAAAAACATCAATCCTAAAATATATAACAAACTGTAAAATATCATTAGAAAGATTTTTTTTAAATATTTACATGCATAAAAATAGTATAAAAGAAAAATATTTATTTAGGAGGGCAGGGTTCTTGCAATGTTACAAACTTATAGTAATCATCCAGAGCTTACTCTCTACTTAAACTGAAAACGAACTAGTTGTGGTGAATTTGAACTTTTAATTGAATGTAAAGTATTACTTTATACAATTAATAACATAATTTATTCAGATAGTTTCACTGAAATATTGAACTATTTTAATTTACAGTGGAATCCGTTTATAATGACATCGTAGGGAATTGACAAACACGTCATAATAAGCGGACGTCATACAAAGCGTTTTGAGAAAAAAAAAAACCTTTTTTTAGGTGAATACTTATGTATTTTAATAGAGAAACTTAGGTAATAAACACGTGTACAAACATGATACATATGTACATATTTTTCATTTTTAAATTAAGAAATCTGTAATTTTTGTCTGCTTTTGTTTTTTTCATTTTATTGTAATAACAGTCTCTAATACTATTGTGTATAGAAGACATCGCCATGGTCAAATTACTATCATTTTCAATATTGCTATGAACAAATCGTGATAATAATTCTGCAGCCTTTAATGCCTCTTCTGCGGTAGGTAATGGTGCTTCCTAGACTTCCTCTTTCCTTTCCCCATCACTTTCGAGATGTTCCCTAGCATTGTATCACGTGATTTAACGCCACTTCCGAATCCAATGGTAAATAAAAAAAAAATGTACGTGGGAATTGTTCATTATTTGCAATTCAAAAATAAAAATGGGAGGGGATACACTTGATGCTACGTCAATGCAAGCTGATCAATAAACAAAAAAACGTATTGCCAACTACAACCTACCAAACAAAAATTCCCTGATTTTGGAAAAAATTCCCTGATTTTTCCCTGATTATTCCCTGATTACAATATTCCCTGATTTTTCAAGGTTTTCCAGGTTTTCCAGGGTCGGTAGACACCCTGACTATTATATTAAATAGGTTAAGGTGGGCTTTCCAAAAGTAGCTTTTAAATTTAGTACTTTAACTAAACTATTTTTTTATTAATTTTTTTTTTTTGTTATTTTCCATTTTTCCATAATAAAGAGCAATAAACAAAAAGAAATATGAAAGATTATTTAAAATATATTTAGAAATATTAATACCAAGTAGAACCGCCTAACCGAAGTGCAAGGGAATATACTATTTTATGGAGCCAATTGAACATTCCAATTAAAAATCACTTTCATTCAAAAAGTTATAGTTAGAATAATCTGTTCGTCAAAGTAATTAACATATTTGAATTAATGAGTGCAAATAAAAGTAAATTATCAATTAAATTGTAGATTTCATTTTACTCCTTCTTTGTATCCATACAAAATAGTGATAATTCCATACAAAATACTGATAATTCAATAAAAATGATTCAATTTTATTCATAAAAGTATGCAATCATTTCATCAATGTTTTGATATGAAGTCACGTTAAACTATCGTCCGTATACCGACTTTACAGACAACCAATTTTTTTCTCTGTGCCACTCTTATTTGCTGCTACCATGACAGTTATTCTGTCTTTCGACAACTTGCCTTCACTACAATTCTCACCTTTAAATTTCAAAGTTTTGTCCGGCATTAATTTGTAAAACAGTCCAGTTTCATCAGCACTAAAAATCTCATCATCAGAAAATTGTTTCCATAGATTCGGCCACACAGACGTCAACCAGTTTGTTGTTGAATTTTGATCAACAGACGAAGATTCACCGACAATTTTTCCCGCCACAATGTTATGTCGAACTTTAAAACGACTGATCCAGCTTGCAGAACAATTGAAGTCGAGAATACCAAAACGTGTGGCAAAAATATTTGCCTTTTCCTGTAGCATAGGGCTGCTGATTTTAAAACACTGAATTAATGCTTGATCAACATTTTCTTGTCACGATTTTTGAAGCCTCTTCGGTTTCAAAACATTTGAATTGAACAATTGCTTAATCCACTTCGAGTTTTTGAAAATCATTGAGATTTTCGAATGACCCCTACCAAATTCCTTTGTCAGAGAAGAGTTTGATTCTTCATTTTCTAATCTGCATATAATTGCACCTTTCTCCTCAATCGTAAATGCTTTACGGCGTTGAGATGACATTTTTTCCACAGGATATCACAAACAATAATGCGTGACCTTCAAGTGTCAATTACTCACTGAGGTTCAAAACAAAAACAAGCCATGTGCCACGTCATCAGGAATTAACGAACATTGCCGAAGGTGTAAAGAATCATGTCAATCATTATAACCGGACATAATTTATTAAAAATGGGTCACAATAAGCGACATGTCACTGTAAGCAAAGTCATTATATCCGCCTTATTTACAAAGAATTTTATATGAAAACCAAATTTTATTGTGTTATTACGTCATAATAGGTGGTTCGTTAATATAGGCGAAGTCATAATAAACGGATTCTACTGTATTAAAGATTTAATCACTGTCCATAACTGTTGGATTAATTTGTACTCACATGATCTGCAAATGATTTGGCTTAAATTCACAGTATGTAAATGTTATTATATAAAAATGCAAGGATATTTTTTAAGTCTACGATGATCATGTGGGACATGTTTGATTAAAAATATATAATGGAGTTCAAATTATTAAAGATTTGATATGATTCCTAGAAGCACATAAAATGGCATCCAAGAATAAATATTGACTACATTACATTACTGGTGGTATTATGTAATAAGCATAGCTCCCCACAGAATTAACAATTTTAGGAGGGCTACATGGTAGGGAATAGCGGTTCCTATTCTCAAATACACAGACCACCGATGATAGTACACCTACAGCAGAGAGGACAATTAATGGCCTCTCGGTTATTTGTACCGTGTCTTCGAGCGACAACTGGATTTTATATCAGTGGCATGGGACATATGAGAAAATATAGCTTCCAGGCAATGAGTTGCCAGAAACTGTGTCAATTTGATCTAATTATGAACAATGTGAAAATTTTTGTTAAAGTGTAATAAATCTTCCAATTTCACTACAAATTATTTTATTTGAAACAGAACATCACTCTACATTCATTAATATTCATTATCTGTATTGATCTATGACCTACAGTGCCTCATCATTTTACAAGTGTTTATGAATGATGTACTTCAGACTACAGCTAGCTAGAAGGTCTGGATTGTAACAGAGAATACACCGTGGCTGCACAACTAGTAAACTAAAGGATTTATAATCAATCCAGATTGTTTACTAAACGCATACCAAATTTCATATATAATTTTCAGCATATAAAAATGCAAAACTAATGTGAAAATATAACTGAGTAGTCATAGGATTACAACTTAAGAAAATAAAATATTCATATTATAAAAAATTAAAGAAGAGGTGCTATGTAGAAGGCACTTCCAAAATTATGTATTAGCAACCAAAAAAATTAACTTTTAGTATTTTCGTATCATTACAACATTAACCACTTTAAAAAGTGTTATCTTTGGACCATGGATGTTTGGATTTCAAAACAATATCCAGCAGTATAAAAAAAAAGATTATTTTTACATATCTATGCATTTATACGTATCCTCTGTTTTGTTCCTACCTAAGCCTCCTAATAAATATCTACATTCAATTATTCATATGCTCCTGGCATCTTAAGAAAATTCACAGTTCAATTTATTTTGCATTTTTTATTCATGCTTCTTTAACATAATGTTCCTAAAATTCTATCATAATTTTCCTTTATAGTTTTAGTCTTCCCTTGGGTATTTTTTTATTAAGTCCTCTACAGGCCACTTGGCACAGCCCGCCCATTTTACGACCGGACGCTGTGTCAGCTGTAGGGTCTGATAATCTACGGAGTGTCATGCTTTAGGCACTTGCCTAATGACAGCCCTGTGTTGCGTTCCCTACTGATGCTACGTAGCGTTTCCGCGAGCATGTCCCAGGTGGTAACAGACCGCTTGTGTAGCACCTCTTTCACGCCTGTGACACTTTCTCTACCACCCTCTACCTTTCTCGTAGTCTGTCAGTTTGGCCCACTATGACTCCACCCCCTTCCCAGACCCTCACATTGCTCCCCCGCCCCAATCCTTTGACATATCAGGGACCTACTCCCTGATCTGTAATGCCAGTATCACATGACCTCTGCTGCCCAAGTTGTTGGAACTGATTAGTCTTACCCTATGCCTACTGCAGCACCCTGAATGCCATACATCAACCCCTTTAGCCAGTAAGTAAGGGCTTCTTTACCCCTGTTTTAACTCACTAACCCCCTCCAAGAAGTCCCTGTGTAACCTGGCGGAAGTTTAGGCCAACTATTTGATATTGTCTGTATTTTGAAAGGTTTCATCAAAAAAAAATTAGTTGTAGGCCATTCTTTCTTCTGGCAATGTAATGATTAAGTGTGATTATTATTATTTTTTTCCCCACCTTTTCTTTGGATTAACTGTGCTCATTCGCAACAATAATGTAGCTGTAGGAATTTTTTTTTTTTTACTCTCCAGGCTGCTTTATGCTTTTCTTTGCGGCTTCTGGAAAAGAACGTACAGCAGGCGAAGAAGTCTGTGGCGTTCTGAAGTACCGAGATGCCAGCGTCAATAGAGCCAGTCAGCCGGCCGTGCGGTAGGTGAGGGAGCACATGGCATTTGGAAGTGTCCAGATGCCAGGGTCCGCAGTGTGAGAGGTGAGACACTTCCATACTTCTGTCTCTGCAGAGCTCTCTTGCTATAGCCCGTCCCACTCTTAGATTGCAGTACACGGCTTATGGTGCGCGCTGTTGCCAAATCTCTAACACATTACGAATTTCAGGAGATGCGTGTCTGTAATTCGGATCGAACAAGAAGCATTTTAAGAAATCATATCGTAATTTATAATATTTTATACTATTACACATATAAATTTGTAATAATGCCACTTTTATGTAAATTTCAAATAAAAACTACCTATTGTAGACGAAAATTTCTTATAGTTTTCTTTTATGTTCTAAAAATCCCATATATGTGTGTGTGTGTCACATTTTCATGGACCCGATAAATGCCGTATTATTGGACAAGTCATGTCCAAAATGATAAATAAAATACGGTAATGGAAATTCTCGGTCGAGTAATTTATGGGAAAAATCCGAAACAATTAGTTCGAAACTGGGGAAGATTTTTTGAAAAACAGAAAAATAGCATAATATGAATAATATTGATTCCGTTTTAACGTATGATAACTCGGAGTACCTAATGCCGAAAAATGTTTTCTAAATAAATTTTTGATACGACCAGCCATAACTACATGGGTTCGAAAAAAATTTTCACCGGACAAAAAAAACGTAACTGCCTTAGTAGACACCTTATCAAATCTGTTTAATATGTTTGTAAATATCATAATTATTTTCCAAAACTTTGTCTAAAACAATGTTTGATAAGATGCTTGGTGTTGAGAAGGATAGAAAAATAATTCATGATCGCTATTAAATTCCTTCGTATTTCATACATTTTACATATTATGTTCAAGAATCGATTAAAATATTTTTGTTGACTAAGGAAGCCATGTATTTGAAATTGCTTGTAGGACAGAACCCCACTTATCTAAACACACGACCCTGTTTCCTCTTACGACGGCAGCGCGCGCTCTTGTACTGATAAGACACATCTTTAACAGCTATTTCCACGGAAACTGTAGAAGCAATTGAGATGGAGCTGCTTTTAAAAACTAATTCAATTCATTGTGAACATTTTTCACGCTTTCGTCTCCCATCTATCTTTAATAGAAAAAAATTTTTCCGCTGGTCAACTTTTTGATGTGTCAGTTTGTGAGAAAATGCATTTCAATATATTAAAAAAATTATTCAAGTGAAACCTGTACAGTTTTTGTCTTAACATTTGTTCGGTGGCGTCCTAAGGCATTAATTTATTAATAAAAAAATCTGAATTAAATACACATGTAGGTTTGTTTTATTTGATGTGAAACATATCGGAATGCTTCAAAACAGTTCGCAGCGAATAAGTTACGTTTTTTTAATTTTTTTGGACACTTAAAATAGTGTTAAGTATTCAAAATTAGCATTGCCTGATGCGTATTTCGATGCTATACAATATGAAAAATAAATTGGTCCAAAAATTAAAATTTTAATTTCGTTTGATATTTGGCAACAACGCACAAAGAAACAAGGACAGTGCTAACGGCAATCGGCGTGTGTTAGAGAGAGAGAGAATGCACCCATTTACTTCCACACTGCAATCTAAGAGTGGGATGCTCTATAGCTCCACTCACACCATGCAAGAAGTTGCTGATTCATCTACAGTTTTAAAGGTTGCTTCGCAGTGTCGCAGTGTTCCAATTTATCCATTTTCTTGATTAAATGATAATCTTATCCCAATTTTTAACACAGAAATTATAATATATATTTTATGTTAGCTCATTTTGCATATAAAAATAATAACTTTCTCATAAACAAAGCCACACAATGCTACTTTCTTAACATAACTTAACTTATCAAATTACCTTCAATTTTTTGACCAGACTCTCGATTGCTCGCTTTGCGAAACCCTCCGACTCTCCTCCCTGACGGTGGCACATGAGGCTGTGGACGATGCTCAAACAAGCGTCCGCTGACGTCGGGGCCTGGGCGATGGTGGTCATCTCGCCAACTGCAACAGATAGCCCTCTCTACTTTGCAGCCGGCACGTCAACATTATAAAACATTGTATCTGTTTGTAAATCTTCCAAAAGAAGGTGACTGCTTCCAGTATTTGGCAACCAAATTTCTGAAAATATCTTTTGTAAAACTGAAAGAAGGGGTCTTTATGGGACTGCAGATCAGATAATTAATGAAAGACAGTATGTTCGAAAATAGAAAATTCAATGAATCCTGTATAAAAAAGGCCTGGTTTTTTTTTAGAGAAGTTGTGGCAAACATTTTAGGTAATAAAAAACATTCAGAGTACAAAAGAATGGTTAAAGAAATGTTGGAGGACTTCATGAAATTAGGATGTAACATGTGTGTGAAAATACACTTCTTACATTCACATATTGATTTTTTTTTTCCCTGCAAATCTCGATGATGTCAGTGAAGAACAAGGAGAACATTTTCACCAGGACATAATGGACATGGAAACAAGATACCAGGGAAGGTGGGATGTAAAGATGATGGCGGACTACTGCTTCATGCTCAAAAGAGATGGCAGTGCTGAATGAAGACAATAGAGGAAGAGAAGTTTTAACCCACGTTAGACAGATCTTGAAATGAAATCAACGAAGACGATAAATTAAATTGTCAGATACTGTTGTGTTTTCGTAGCAGTCATAGAATTTTTAAGTGAGTATAAAATATTGTGCACTGTAATGCAAGTACATTGCAATTTCATACTGGGTTATAAAATATATGACTTTTAAATGAAACTCAAATAAATTGTTTACTGTCCAAAAACTTTGTTTACTTAAAGGGTTTAATTTATCCCTAGTCTGGGAAGTGTTTTGGGATGCTAAATAGCGCATAACTTCATAATACTTTGTTTATAATAAAGATTGTAACAAAGAAGTTAGACAATAATAATAATGTAAATGAATTATTAAAAGAGAAACCATTCAAAAATATTGAGAGAAAATTGGTGAAAACCAACTTGATTTTAAGTTTTCAGCAATTTCTCTCTTGCAATGTAACATTTTTAATGGTTTCAGTTTTAATAATTCATTTACATTATTAACTAAATTATGTGCCACAATCATCATTATAAACAAAGTATTAAAAAAGTTATGTGCAATTTAGCATCCGAAAACACTTGTTCAGGCCAGAGGTGTCTAACTGCACCTTTAAAAAAAAACTTGAAATTGAATACAATAAAATCCTTACATGATACAGAAAAACAAAAATCATATTTGACATAAGCATAAAAAATACTTCTAAAATCACCTTACAGTCTCAAAACATTGTTCCAAAAATTTTAAAATGTCGGATAGCGCAATTGATCTGTAATAAAACTTGCTATGAACACAAAGACACATAGACATATTGAACGTACAGACAATTTTCAAAGTGTTTGTAACAATGTCGAGGACAGTTGCAGTATTATATATTGTGACATTCAAAACTTAACAGTTAAGTCTGGGTGAAAGTGTATCTCTGAGTTGTAGTTCAACACATCAAGGACCCTGCCACAAAAACACAGTTTGCTCTGGCAGATTTGCCTGGCACATTCTCTGTAGTAGCTTGCCACTCCTCCACTCGACACTCCTTCCTCCTCTGCCCCAGTGGCAGTCACGATCTTCCCACCCTCGGACCAGAGCAGAGGTCCAGGTGCTTTTGCAAAGTGCTCCAGTGGCAGTCACGATCTTCCCACCCTCGGACCAGAGCAGAGGTCCAGGTGCTTTTGAAAAGTGCTCCAGTGGCAGTCACGATCTTCCCACCCTCGGACCAGAGCGGAGGTCCAGGTGCTTTTGCAAAGTGCTCCAGTGGCAGTCACGATCTTCCCACCCTCGGACCAGAGCGGAGGTCCAGGTGCTTTTGCAAAGTGCTCCAGTGGCAGTCACGATCTTCCCACCCTCGGACCAGAGCGGAGGTCCAGGTGCTTTTGCAAAGTGCTCCAGTGGCAGTCACGATCTTCCCACCCTCGGACCAGAGCGGAGGTCCAGGTGCTTTCGCAAAGTGCTCCAGTGGCAGTCACGATCTTCCCAACCTCGGACCAGAGCGGAGGTCCAGGTGCTTTTGCAAAGTGCTCCAGTGGCAGTCACGATCTTCCCAACCTCGGACCAGAGCGGAGGTCCAGGTGCTTTTGCAAAGTGCTCCAGTGGCAGTCACGATCTTCCCACCCTCGGACCAGAGCGGAGGTCCAGGTGCTTTTGCAAAGTGCTCCAGTGGCAGTCACGATCTTCCCAACCTCGGACCAGAGCGGAGGTCCAGGTGCTTTTGCAATGTGCTCCAGTGGCAGTCACGATCTTCCCACCCTCGGACCAGAGCGGAGGTCCAGGTGCTTTTGCAAAGTGCTCCAGTGGCAGTAACGATCTTCCCACCCTCGAACCAGAGCGGAGGTCCAGGTGCTTTTGCAAAGTGCTCCAGTGGCAGTCACGATCTTCCCACCCTCGGACCAGAGCGGAGGTCCAGGTGCTTTTGCAAAGTGCTCCAGTGGCAGTCACGATCTTCCCACCCTGGGACCAGAGCGGAGGTCCAGGTGCTTTTGCAAAGTGCTCCAGTGGCAGTCACGATCTTCCCAACCTCGGACCAGAGCGGAGGTCCAGGTGCTTTTGCAAAGTGCTCCAGTGGCAGTCACGATCTTCCCAACCTCGGACCAGAGCGGAGGTCCAGGTGCTTTTGCAAAGTGCTCCAGTGGCAGTCACGATCTTCCCACCCTCGGACCAGAGCGGAGGTCCAGGTGCTTTTGCAAAGTGCTCCAGTGGCAGTCACGATCTTCCCAACCTCGGACCAGAGCGGAGGTCCAGGTGCTTTTGCAAAGTGCTCCAGTGGCAGTCACGATCTTCCCACCCTCGGACCAGAGCGGAGGTCCAGGTGCTTTTGCAAAGTGCTCCAGTGGCAGTCACGATCTTCCCACCCTCGGACCAGAGCGGAGGTCCAGGTGCTTTTGCAAAGTGCTCCAGTGGCAGTCACGATCTTCCCAACCTCGGACCAGAGCGGAGGTTCAGGTGCTTTTGCAAAGTGCTCCAGTGACAGTCACGATCTTCCCAACCTCGGACCAGAGCGGAGGTCCAGGTGCTTTTGCAAAGTGCTGTTCGGTTGATCCTCCATCTGATGGGGCAAGGGCGTGATGCACAAATTGTGGAATAGCTTCACGTATTCATTAGCTTATTCATTGTAGATTCTATTTGGGCTGCCCTGTATGAATTATGTACATTTCGGCAATGATCTGCAATTTTCTTCGTGGGATAGTTTTAGCCATCTTAAGCACCTATTTCCTGATTGTCTCTACAGAGCACTTTGACTGTGTAGCCTGTTGCATAATTCAGTAAATGGCCAGTTGTTTTAATTCAGTAAATGGCCAGTTATTTCTTGTTTTTGTGTTCGCCGTGCTATTTTACGAGGCAGTTGCTTATTGGTGTTAGCAATTTACTCCTAATGTTCTCATTTTGATTTTTTATGATCTAGTGTGTTTATCATACAGTGTCTTCAAAAATTCTAAAAAGTCTTGAACACCTGAATTATTTGTCATTGAAGTTTGATTTTGTAGGGTTATGGAACTGTTTAGTTGGCAATGATTGCTGTAATGTCTGTATTGCCTACATTACTAAGCTCTAGTGTACAGCCCCTGCCTTACATTTTGACTGGTTTGATAACTGCAAGTCATTTGTTGTCTGAGTATTTTAAAAACCTAGCATTCATGTATGTGGCTGCATTTTGTAACTAACTGAATATTCAAGTAATTACTTAGTAATCTATTACTAGCCTATATGGTACATCTGCATCCAATAAGAATTTTAAATGTGTATTTGTTAATGAATTTTGGCACTATATATAATGTGACTATTATCCAGCATGTTTTGGAGTTAAATGAAATATATGTCACTGAAACAAGAAGAAAATTAATTAGTTAGTGATATGATTTTCATATATTTCTTGAAAATTTAATGAAAAATTTTAATCTTTTTGGCCCAAACTTTTTATTGTCTTATTGTTTTCATGCTTGCAAATCTATATTGAGAAATTATTTGCATTTACAGATTGGCTAATTCATTTTACACTTCAAAGTATCTTAACAAAAAAACAGAGAAAATTAGTGCCCAATCACAAGTGTATCAATAAATCAATCATTAAAAAAAATGCCAAATTTTACTAAACCTATGCATTAAAATATTTGTTATAAATCATTTTTTTACGAATCTAAAATATCTTTATCCTCATCACGATTCTCATCACGATTCTCATGTATGGATATTGTTCATGACGTCAACTGTGGATGGTGAGGTCTCAACTGTCAGACCTCAAAAGTTTCAGTTTACCAACTATGTTCCGACAGATAGTTTCTCAAACTGCACTGCCACTCCCACCTATCTGAGAGAGGTGACTGCACAATTGTAGCAGTGGCTTGACAGGTACACACTAGAGCTTGCACAACAAAGTTTAGTTCGCTAACATTCATAGGTTACTGTAATGCCTACTGTTTTTTATGATTATAGCAAGTGCCACTAAATCTGGCACTAAATGTTGGCTAATGGTAGTTCAGTGACATAACTAAACAAACAAAAAATTACATTGACATCTAAAATAAATACTACATAATTTGCTAAAGCAGAAATGAAATATATATAAGTGGTTTTTACCTGTAAACGAGTTGTTATTAAATTGGTTTGGCTACATTACAACATATTGTTCACCATATTATATACCACAATATATTATATAGGATTATTTACATTCTAAAACAAACAAAACAAGTCCATGTACGCTACCAACTACTAAGATTAATTACTAGTACAATAGAAATTAAATTAAATATCTTTGTTTTCATATGTGTATTAGACTTTTGTCACTGTTAGTTGTTACCTATTGTGGGGGAACTTCCTTACTACTTGATAGGCTCCACTTGGGTCGCCAATTAACTATGTAGAGCTACTGTAGGAGTTTAGGCCCCACTTGGAGTGCCAAGTTAGTCTGTGGGGAAACTTCCTTACTACTCAAAGCCCCACACACTAAAAAAAACGTTGGGCTGAATTAAAACTGTGTAATAAATTTTATTTCTTAAATGTGTGACTCTCCACTGGTAGTGTTGATATTATGTAGGTCACAGTTAGGTGTTATTTGACTGGTTATAAACATACATCAATATACACTGGAGTAGGTGAAATTACAAATGACACAACACAACACTTTGAATATTAAATATAGAATTATTTTATTCCCAATGTAAAAACGATTTAAAAGATTTCAATCTTATTAATATATTTAATTTAATTGCTATTCATATTTCAACAACAACCTAACTTAACATTGACATCATAGGAATTCAATAAAAGTTCAATTACCAGGAGTTATGTTGCGCACATTTAAATATTTTTCAAAAGTCTTTATTTGGGTTCGTTGGCACTACACAGTTTTTATTTATTGTTTTTAGGGAACTTAAAATCAATTTACCTCGGCTAGTTAGGTTCAAAAATCATCGGCAGAGCTCAGAGCCTCTCATCTATAGGACCACTGAGTCTGTTAATAAATGTGTAAATTCGTAAAATTTATCTCCAAGTATTATTTAAATCATCTATAAAGTCAATTTAATTCATGAAATCAATGTTTATATTACGTTTCGGCGACGATGCGACATAAAAACGGGAGTTGCGTGGTTCGTGCATAAGATGGAGACACAAAAATCTGGGCACTTTTATTACTCACGTTATTCACTCCTATATTATTTATCTTTTTAGATAAATCCTATTTCCATATTCTGAACTCCCTAATGGTTCATAATTATCATCCTCTATCCGGGATGCCTGATGCTAAATAGCTAATTTTCAGGATTTAAAATCGCCGACGTCAAAAAGTTGCCGCTCATTCAGCTGGCCATTAAGAACTCTCTTTCTTACTAGTTTCTCAAATAAACCAGTAAGACTCAACTTTTAAATGGTGGCCCGTGATTGGCCAAAAGAACCAATTCTGTTACTTAATTTCTTACCGAAAACGTAAACTCCGAACGCAACAATTGCGCGGATAACAAAATTTCACTTATAATTTAAATATATAAATATTAAAATAATAATTTACATAATAAATAAACGGCGTTAATTTTACCGTTTACAGATTCCAAGTCCATTAGTCCTTAGAGGGGTATCAACAATACATCGTTCAAATAGTCCGGTAAAAATCCAAAGAATCACTTTTCCATAGACATACATAACAAAATATTGCCGTTTCTGAAAATAAATAATATTATACATAGAGCAAACAAAATAAAATAAATCGTAAATAATAATAAATAAATAAACTGTCAAAACAAACATGTTGCAGTACACTATGTGCTAAATTTTTAATATTTGTGTAAATTTTTCTTTCATTTATTCTAATGTTTCTTTATTTCGTATGGGTTGTCAAAACTGATATATTCAAAATTAAATAAAAGAGCTTGAATCCTTGGAGGTAAAACAGTAAAACTGATGCTGAGGTAGAAGATTATGTAGGTGGTTTTTATTCTGACTGGATTCTGATAAGCTCGGTAACAATGAAGGGCTTTCATGTTGAAGAAAAATGTGTGGTGTGACAAACTAAAAATGAGTGCTGCCATTTAATTCTTATAGTGTGTGCTGTTACTATTTTCATAATGCACAGAAAGTTATGACTTATTTAATGATATTATTATTTATAAAATCTTATTATTTTGATTGTTATTATTATTATTAGGAAATTTTATTATTTAATTTGTATATTGTTCGCCCGCAAAAGTTATTTAAATATATTTTATTAATTATGTATATCTACGAGAGCTATGCTCTATGACCTGAAATGGACTTATATGGACAGCCAATTGAGTATACCCCTCTAAGGACTAATGAACTTAACGAATAAACGATGATTTTATTCGGGGTATTACTTAAAGAAATTTTCATTGTTGGAAATTTTCGTTTTAAATTTACTGCATTTTTGTGTTTTCAATTGTATTAATAAGTGTTATTTACGGTATTTATATTGTAAATTACGCTAACCGATTTTGGTTTCGGCCAATGAGAGGCCGTGTTTTAGATGTGAGGCGTCTAGAACGTATTAATTAAGAGGTTGGTTGTATGAAGGCGTCTGATGCCGACGCAAAGGCGCGAGGCCTATTTTAAATTTGAAATATAGCTAGCTAGATTATGCCATCCGACACTCAGGATGAGCTTAAACGACGTATAAATAAATAATGTGTAAGATTATAAGGGCATATTCTGACGGATATGTTATTAGGAGTGAAAATCTGTAAGTAAAGATCTTGCATTTTGTATCGCCCATAGACATACCCAGCTGTATGTAATTTCGTCGTAAATAACTCCGATTTGACTACAAACTGATTAGTTTTCACGTAAAAGGTGTCAATTATCCTGAACTACGTCATGAATTATTAGTTCCAAGATTTAAATTATTATTTTATTTTGTGATACCCAGAGGTGAAATGGGAGTACAAGTTTCGTGTCTCTACCATATAAACTGAGTTAAGCCAAGGCAAATACGAACCCAAATATAAACATAAACAGTAATCATACTAATTATTAATTGTGCTATGATTTCAAACATTTTCTGGTATGTAAGAATGCGTCCGTAAAAACATCATTTGATTTATTTTCTGAACATACACTAACGAACTTTTGTGAACGATTCATGTGTGCTACGTATTTTCCTGATGTTTTAATTTACATAAGCGCATATCCACGAGTCATGTTCAGTATCGTTAGGATTGTTTTTCTGTGATTTTTTTTTATCTAATTATATTAATATTGATTTTTATCTCTACACATATGTTAGTTGTCCCTGATGAATAGCAATTTTTTATTATTAATAAAAACCTGAATTCTATCCCTATGTGTTGATATATGTTACCTAGCTACCTGTGTTTAAGAGTGTGTGTTTTATGATAAATAACATTTTTTTTTGCATGTTTCTAAGGGTCAGAGTACAAGAGCATAACAGTACCATTGACACATATATATATGTCTATATATATATTTTGAAAAATAGTGACAGCCAGTGTATATCGTCCCGACAACACACACACAACAAAAGGGTCTATATATAAATAAACGAGTACTATTAATGGTACTGGCACCAGCAGTAAGAACACACCGAAGAAGTTTAGCAGCAGTATAGTATAGAAAGTGGCGCACATAAACGTGGGGCCCGAGTGTGTTGACACTGAGTTGTCGCACCTTAATTCAAGTTGTCATTTGATCCTGCATTGTGTATCTAATCCATTATAATAACATGGCACACAACCACCCCACATACTCGCTCAGGAGTAGGCGTGACAGTATGTGTGAAGACTGCGATAACACAGGGAATTCAGTAAGTGACACGGCGACATCATCAGCAGGGGGTTCACCAGGGAACACTTGTGTGGAGGGGCCTAGTGATCACTCTACCACCGTGACTGAGAGGTTAGGGCGGCCCATGTCACCAGCAACAGGGGAGCAGGAGGAAAGAGAGGCCACTGTCCCTAACATCACACCATTGCCAGATAATACTTCTACATCACCTGTGACACTGGAAGCACTCATGCAATTATTACGGCAGAGTAATACTCAACTAAATGCGAAATTAGAACAGAACAATACTCAAATGGAGCAGCATAATGCATCCCTAAATGCAAAATTAGAACAGAACAATACTCAAATGGGGAGGCTTACGACTGAGTTGGGAGCGCTGAGGGATCAGACCAACTCAGGATTAAAGAGCCTGGAACACAGCATTGAGGTTAGGCTGGCCCAGCAACACGAACAGGTCCAGCAGATATCTGAGCAGGTATCACAGAACAGTAGTCGTGTGGACAGTCTGGAGACTCATGTAACATCCATACGAAACATGATCTCAAATGAACACCAGGGACAAGCTAGTGCTAGGGAGGAGGTGCGAGGACATCTCCAGTATCTCGAACATAGACTGGAGGACATGGAGGTGGCTACTGCCACACTACGAGATAGAATCGAGCACCTTAGATTACACCCCAGTCCCAGGAGTGAGTCAGCTGACCGCCAAGCTCATGTACCGTCACACACAGCCCCTGTGTCAACTGTACCGACTGCCCCAGTAGACAGGCAACCGTACCCCAGTGAGATGTACACAATTCCACTGCTACCCATCCACAATCATCCTACCGTTCAAATGGATCTCCCCAGAGAAACCCCTGTATTGAGCCCATCCAACATTGATGCGGCCACGCTCATGCACCATCCAGCTAAGCATTGGGCAGAAGCTATGCCCACGTTTGCTGGCATAGCTACAGAGAACCCCATCCGTTTTTTGAAAAGATTTGAGGAATACACCTCAACCTTTCATTTGAGAGATACAGAGATACTGAAGTGTCTCAACAGCGCCCTGAAAGGACCGGCATTTTACTGGTGGGAGATGCTGAGTGCATCAACGCATAGTTACGCCCAGTTCCAGTCCCTGTTCCACAACCAGTATTGGAACATCCGAATACAGAGTCACCTCCGTGCACAGCTTCACACGGAGAAGTATGACCCAAGGAAGTGCGCGTCCTTGGAAGCACATCTATCAGCAATGTTTGAGAAGACACGCTACTTGGATCAGCCCATGACGGATGATGAATTCATCGCGGCCATCCTCACGCAGCTCCCACTCAAGTATCAGAAGCAGTTATCAGGCCTGCCATACCGTGATGTGACAGAGTTCCGCGAGCGCCTTCTCAATTATGATAAACTTGAGAAAATGGACAGAGCACCCAATACCAAGGAGGAGAGTGAGAGGGTTCCACAGCCCCACCGACAACAGCCCATCCACCACTACTGGCAGAATCGCGAGGGAAAACCCAAGGAGCTCAGACAGGCAGCGGTGAACACGATGAACTGGCAGCCAAGAGGAGGAGGACCTAGCCGGAACAATCAATACCAGACAGGCTACAGAAAGACCCCCTATCACAAGAGGAAGACGTGGTGGTCCAACTCCAGGAATTACCACAGCAATGACGAAGCAAACCACCGCCGGAGGCAGGGGGACTACCGAGACAACAAGCGAAGATCATTCTCGCCAGAGTCACGGCCACCCAGGGAGTCAGCAGACCGCCGCCGGAGAGCATCGTCAGAAGACGAGCTGGAGTACTGCAAGAAGTACCGCCGTACCGACGAGCCCCGCTACAACGGCAAACTTGAGGACTACCGCCCGCCATACCACTATGCCCCCAGGACTCACGAGACGAGTGGCGGCCATGCCCAGAACAGCCACCTTTCGTACAACCGAAACACACAGATGACAACATTCCCACCACCATTTGCTGCACCGTCTACATCTCAGCAGACGACGTACTACAACCAGGGACCAGCAAATTAGGTGGCAGCAGAATTTAAAGCTGCTGTGTCTGAAGCAGCAGGGAACCGACAGTGGAATCGTCAAGAAGGAGCCAGATCACCAGCTCCAGGTGGACGTGCCAACACTGGCACGTTAAACTATTAAGGATCTCTGTACGATCAACCCTGAATTTATACCCCATTGTGACAAGGAGCCCGAAAGGACAAGACTACCCACAGGAGAAGAAGTGGAAGCATTCGTAAGAATGAAGCTCACAGCAGAAGCTGATGTACGAAGAAGAAGGAAACCAGCATCCAAATTGTCTAAATTTAATATCGGCGACCTTGTGCTCAAGAAGACATCTCCTGTCAGCAAGGCATGGGAAAATGTCACCAGGAAATTATTTCTGCTTTTTGACGGACCATATGTCATAACTGACATAGTTCAAGAGAATTGTTATGCTCTGGAAGACCCATCTACAGGCCGACCAGTAGGCCGGTATAATATTTCGCAGTTGAGAGCCTACAAGAAACCTGTGTCCCAGTGAACAAGTTCGACACAAGCTAGTGAAACACCTATATAGTACGAGTATAGGTACTATAACAGCTGAGCGCAATCGGAATGTCTAGGTCAGAGCCAGGACCTGACCAGTATAAATGTGAAAGGTATTAAATGGTTACTGTGTAATTTGATACGCCATGTGAGGCGTATTGCAACCACTGACAGGTACCTAATGTGTAGCGGAAGTGTGATACCCGCTTGGTACATTATCGTCGCTTCGATGCGGAAGTGCAATTCCCGCTTATTATTGCCTGTAGTGAGGTGAAGTGAAATGCCACCCACACAGATGTAATGAATCTTCGAATTTAATAGTGTATTATGTGTATAATATTGTTTGTCAGTTGGTCTGCATTATTCTTCGTGTGAGTATAAGTTCACTAACAGTAATATCTGAATCTATGTAATGAGATGCGCCTATCTGTAAGTACTATCATACTAACTAGCAAAAAGAAATGTCAAGCTTGTGTGTTGTCGACTAACTTGTGTGAGAGAAGTATGGCCTAGCTGTGTAAACATGGGTGAGCACTGTTCTACAAAGCATCTAAGAAGCACATGAACACTTTGCAACTACTAGCATAACAATATAATAATAAGGTTACCTTGAATTACTGATGTGGTTACTCCATTTTTTCCGAAGCACAACACACCACTGAATTTATTAAGAATCGCCGAGATTTATCATTTTCTGTTATTAAACACTGCTGCAGAAGAAGATAAAAAAAAAAATATTCTTTTTTTTTTGCAAATGTAATACTTTTGTTTTACACGAATTCTATGATTTAAGTAGGGCTTTGCAAACGATCTCATAGGGTTGCATTCTGCCCTGAATGCAGAGTAGAAAAGTATGCATTCCTTTCGCATACAAATCCACTCAGTATTAGAAAGCTATTTCTTTAAATTAATTTGATTGGTTATTTTAAATAATGATATTTATGAAATGATAACAAGATATATACGAGCGACTTTGTGTTATTTATTGTGAAAAAAAAAAAAAAAACTATACAAAAGACTTGTAATTTCATTCAACGTGGCACTTGAGATTTTGTTTGTTTATGTTTGTAATCGTCGAGTAGGCGAATATGATGTCAAACGAAGACCTGAAAAACTCAATGTCTAACAACTATGTCGCGGACTTAGTACACTGTTGCAATAAATGTCAGCAGGCTGTATTATAAACAAGTACTAAGTTACTGCAAAATTGAGCCAGCCAGAAAAGAAAAAAAAATTAAAAAATAAAAAATTTGCAAGCTATCATGAAAGCATTTTTTTTTTGTTTCACTTGGCTTTGTCAGGATAGAATTATCCTTTGCATCGAGATCATGAATCTCAAGTGATTTTAACAAGAAACAATTCCTATCAGAGAAATTTCTGAATGATATAAATACACAGTCAGGATCCTGCGAAGCCCGCATCGGATGCCTGAAAATGAAACTAATGGTTGAGATGAGAGGGAAACTACTATACACTTTCCAAACAGCTGTTTGCGTTATATGAGAACCCAGCTGATTACAGAAAAAAAAAATACTACCCTGCGAGAAGTGGTAGAAATAAAAGTTCACCAGACACTCCAGTAAAATAAAAGAAAGAAAAAGAAAGGCCGCCTTCGCTGAGCGGTAAGCTGCGATAAAAGAGAGATAAAAGAGAAGGAAACACTGTGCGTTCCCTTTCCAAGCACAAGTTACACATGATGCGTGTACTTAAACGAAATCAAAACTATTGTTGATTTGTTTGTTAACATAAACAAATGCTTTTAATTATGAAATATATGAAATGTTCCTTGAAGTGATATTGTAAATATGATGTTATGTATATGATATGAGATGTTAGTGAGAATTATTAATTTTATCAATTGTTGATATTATGAAGTTATGAAAGATTGTGAGATGATGCTTATGGAAATGTACGAGATGCATAATTAAATTGTACATAGAATAAAACAGGTACAACCTGAAGGCATAAGGATGCCTAACAATGATGTACACAAACCCTTTCATTAACATGAAAATCAGTTTAGTTAAAGTTATGCTTGAATGTTATCTAGCTAATGATACCTATTGTTAAGATGTAACAATTTCACTTTGAAAGTTATTGAATGTTTTGCCTAAGTTAATATACTTATTATTTAATATCTGATGTTATTTGATCCCATTAGTTACTATTTGTTTTAATAGAGTTAGTTTATACTGAACTGGCTTGTGGATAGGCTACGTTAAGCACAGAAGATGTCTTAGCCTGCCGACATTCGTGCGTTACAAGTGCACGATTCACACATGAGTGAAGAGTTTTAAGACTGTTTAAAGACCGGGACACTTGTTAGTTAAAACGTACACAATACGGTTCGCAACGGCTGTGTACCTATCAGTGATGGGACCCGACGAGTGCGTCCTTGTGAGAAGGGGCGGTTCCGCCGACACGAGCAGCACCGCAGACGTCCCGATGCCGCCTCTCACGTGTTCGTGAGTTAGGGCGGCAGCTGCAGCCGCAGTCCGCCGCTGCAGATGTTCGCCGCGGAGCTAGGAGCTGTGGTGTCCGGTACTGCGAGCCGCCACACGCCAAACCCGCCGACGTCTGGTGTGGAGCAGGTGTTGGTGTTGGCCGCTTTGAGGTCGGGCGCTGTCCCGATGCCTCCTCAGCCGCCGCCGTGGATGTCGTTTGCACCGCGGGTGGACGTTGATCCACTGCCGTGACGTGTCCTGGAGAACGTCATATTGTTGACTCACATGTACATACACCCGCTACAGCCATATGAGATTGCTACTTACAGTAAGTATGTCCCCCCACGTCCCTCTCAACAGGAGCGGCTCAAGGGAGTAGACGTCGTCGGAGAGCTGTAGCAGGTCCAGCAGAGAAGATTTTGCGCGGGAAAACCCGTGGACCATTCGAGCGCAGGTCTGCTAGCGGCGACGACACGATGCAAAGTGATTGCGCGAATTGTCTGGTGTAACGGTCGAAAGGACGATAGAAAAGAAATAAAAAAAAGAGGAGAAGAAGGAGCTCGGTCGCTCCAAGTTTTTTTTTTATGTGTGGTGCGCGCGCCGCTAGGCGACAAGGCTATTCGTTGTACACAGTGCGAGAGAGACGGTAAACTGCCAATCACATTGTACTGTTTTGAACAGGTCAACGATTGCAGTTCAATATGATTGACAAGGGCTGCAATTCTGTGCTGTTACTATTTTCATAATGCACAGAAAGTTATGACTTATTTAATGATATTATTATTTATAAAATCTTATTATTTTGATTGTTATTATTATTATTATGAAATTTTATTATTTAATTTGTATATTGTTCGCCCGCAAAAGTTATTTAAATATATTTTATTAATTATGTATATCTACGAGAGCTATGCTCTATGACCTGAAATGGACTTATATGGACAGCCAATTGAGTATACCCCTCTAAGGACTAATGAACTTAACGAATAAACGATGATTTTATTCGGGGTATTACTTAAAGAAATTTTCATTGTTGGAAATTTTCGTTTTAAATTTACTGCATTTTTGTGTTTTCAATTGTATTAATAAGTGTTATTTACGGTATTTATATTGTAAATTACGCTAACCGATTTTGGTTTCGGCCAATGAGAGGCCGTGTTTTAGATGTGAGGCGTCTAGAACGTATTAATTAAGAGGTTGGTTGTATGAAGGCGTCTGATGCCGACGCAAAGGCGCGAGGCCTATTTTAAATTTGAAATATAGCTAGCTAGATTATGCCATCCGACACTCAGGATGAGCTTAAACGACGTATAAATAAATAATGTGTAAGATTATAAGGGCATATTCTGACGGATATGTTATTAGGAGTGAAAATCTGTAAGTAAAGATCTTGCATTTTGTATCGCCCATAGACATACCCAGCTGTATGTAATTTCGTCGTAAATAACTCCGATTTGACTACAAACTGATTAGTTTTCACGTAAAAGGTGTCAATTATCCTGAACTACGTCATGAATTATTAGTTCCAAGATTTAAATTATTATTTTATTTTGTGATACCCAGAGGTGAAATGGGAGTACAAGTTTCGTGTCTCTACCATATAAACTGAGTTAAGCCAAGGCAAATACGAACCCAAATATAAACATAAACAGTAATCATACTAATTATTAATTGTGCTATGATTTCAAACATTTTCTGGTATGTAAGAATGCGTCCGTAAAAACATCATTTGATTTATTTTCTGAACATACAGTAACGAACTTTTGTGAACGATTCATGTGTGCTACGTATTTTCCTGATGTTTTAATTTACATAAGCGCATATCCACGAGTCATGTTCAGTATCGTTAGGATTGTTTTTCTGTGATTTTTTTTATCTAATTATATTAATATTGATTTTTATCTCTACACATATGTTAGTTGTCCCTGATGAATAGCAATTTTTTATTATTAATAAAAACCTGAATTCTATCCCTATGTGTTGATATATGTTACCTAGCTACCTGTGTCCAAGAGTGTGTGTTTTATGATAAATAACATTTTTTTTTGCATGTTTCTAAGGGTCAGAGTACAAGAGCATAACAGTACCATTGACACATATATATATGTCTATATATATATTTTGAAAAATAGTGACAGCCAGTGTATATCGTCCCGACAACACACACACAACAAAAGGGTCTATATATAAATAAACGAGTACTATTAATGGTACTGGCACCAGCAGTAAGAACACACCGAAGAAGTTTAGCAGCAGTATAGTATAAGTGATATTAATAATCTTCACTTTGAATATTTTCTCACATTCAATGGGACTCACCCCTTCTGTTTTCCTGGACTTCATTGCCCTCAGCCCCCCCCCCCCCCCCCCCCCCAGCTGAATATTGCAGAACGCAACGGAATATTGCAGAACGCAACGGAAGTTTGAAAAAAATTCCTTTGCAGAACTAAGCAACATTTGATGTTGCAAAAAAATACCAGTTATGAAATTTTTTTCATGGGAAAAGCCACTCTGTTCAATAATTACCTAGTACTACTCAAAAACATCATTTTTAGGTTGTTTTTTTTCCCACAGTAAGCCACTACTATAACCCTAAATTATACTCATTTTAAAAACTCTTCATATATTTTTAATTAAGTTTGGGCTACGACTGACAAAACTATATACACTCAAGATAGTTATTGCTTAGACAAAAACATAAAACAAGCTTATCGATAAAGGTAGTAAAGTAGTCAGCATATTTTGCAATCTATCGAAAGCCACTGTAAATCATGAAAATTTAATTTTAAAAAAGTATAAAATTATGGTATAGGAGGTATTATCCTTAAACTACTTTCTTCACACCTAGAAAAAGAAAGCAAAGGGTTCACATAAAAGAGGATACTAGGGAAGTAACATCATATTGGGATATAATTAAAACCGGAATACCTCAAGAAATTATATTTGACTGCTATTTTTTCTACTGTACATAAATGACCTTCCACTTCACCAAATGAATGGAAAGATGGTGCTCTTTGCCAACGATACAAACATAGTTCTAACAAACCAAAATAGCACTCTATTACTGGCATTAGTTCTAAACACCATCAATAACATGAAATTTGGTTCCATTAATTTTTAGGTTTCCAAATAGACACCCATCTAAACTAGAACTTACATATTTACAATATTATTAAAAACTTTTATTTAAAAACCAATTTTTTCAATATAATTAAAACTTAAAAATATTTAAAATTAAGTGCATTTTCTTTCTTTTTGTAGAAGGTGGGATAAGTCAGAGGAGTGGGGGGAGTAGTGTGATGCAACTCTCTTTTCATGTCTCCACATGAACATAGTAGACACTTGAAATCTCTCCCTGCTAATTCTTCCTCCAGTCAAGGCAGGCAGTATGCTATTTTCTTCTGCACTTGTGAGTAGTGATTTGTGAATGTGTTTATTTAGACAAGTGCAAAAGTACGTCACCCAGATGTAACTGAGTTAATATTAATGTTGAAAGTAAAGTGTGTTTTTTAAGATTTTAGTTCCTTTGATTGTTAGTTTTAATGAATGAGTTAACAATGCTAAACTAGAGATGGAAAAGACACACAACAAATATCTATTGTTATAATCCTTTTCAAAAGTAATCAAAAAGTTTTAAAAATTGTTAGACCAGTACAAGAGTGGATGTTTGAAATAAATAGTGAAGTAAGGCCTGGGATGAATTTTTCTGACAGCTGTCATAAAAAGCTATTAAAAGAAAAGAAAAATTAGATTCTGTAGTGCTTTATAAACCTTCATCTTCCCAAACAGACACCAACTCATAAGTGTATTTAAACAAATCACTTTCAAATATTGAAGGATCACAAATTATAAAGAAAAGGTTGCATTCACCTGGTTACTGTAAAAATTAATTGAAAAAAATTCAGTAAAAAGCTCACTCATGATATGATTGGTGATATAAGCTTCTCTGAGAATGAAGAGCAAGTTAAGTACTTGAACAATTAAAAGAAAATTCCAAAACACTACAAAAAAAAGTGAAAAGTTCTTGATCCTCAACACAATAACTAAAAGTTGGAGTATAAAAAATATTGAAAATGAGTTTCATGTCAGTAACAGGATGGCCAGAATGGCTAAATCACTAGTTAAAGCAAAAGGTTTCATGTCCTGTCCAGATTCAAAACCAGGAAAAACTTTAGACCAAAATGTTGCAGATAAAGTCAAAAGATTTTTACATCTCTGATGATGTGAATCAAATTATGCCAGCCAAGAAAGATTTTGTCTCAATGAAAGTAAATGGAAAGAAGGAACATGTTCAAAAGAGACTGGTTTTATTGAATTAAAAAGAATGTTATAATCTATTAAAAAAGGGGGTTGTCTGTAAAGTCGGTTTACGGACGATAATTTGTTACGCCTCTCCTTAGTGCGCTAATTACTATTAAGTAATTTCTTAGAAAAACTTCTAAGAAACAAAAAATTGGAAACATACTGGAAAGATAAACTTATAATAAAAAGATAAGTCAATAATACTTCAGAGGGGCACTAAGGATGGTGAACAAGAATTTATTACCGCCCCTGTGGGCTTACAGATGGCGGAGAGGATCATAAGGCTTATAAATGAGAAGCCAAGATTTGGTTGGCAAGCTATTTTATTTATTCTGATTAAATTCTGACTGATTTTCTATTTTATTTTGCCAGTGCTTTCATAATTTTTATATGGTTTGCATATTACAAGTTTAACACAACATTATTTAAAAAAAGGTGAAAAACAATTTACCCTCGGCCCGGGCCTCAACGGGGTTACTTATGAAGGTTAACATATAGTTACACAAAATTGTTTCATTGCATTGGCTAGCACTTGAAATTATAAATTTACAGTTCAGAAATATAAAAGAAAACAATAAAAATAAATAAATAAAAAGTCTATAAACTGGCACGGGTGTTAGGTAGACTTGATATATTTGTTGGCGGTCAAGCATAGTGAGCTGCATACAACGAGAAGACAGAGATAGTAAAATGACGAAGGCGTTTCACTGGGTGTTGGGATGTGGGATGTTCTAGAACGAACTGGGTTCCAGGGGTGCTCTCGAACCCGCACTGCAACAAAGGCCATTCGGTACGAATTACCTCGGATGCAGGTGTTAGGTAGGGTGGCGGAATTCACCACCGGGATTCGTGGAAATGGGGTGAAGCATAAAAAAAACTCACCACTGCGGGGAGAACTCAGCTGCCTGGCTGCCGCCTCGTAGACCGACGCGGTAGCACGCGGTTGGCTATGGAAACCATGATGGTGACAGAGAAAGTTGGAAGAAAAAAAAGAAAAAAATTAACTGGCGGCTACTTAGGGAAGACTAAAGGCTAAAAATAGGACATCGGCACTTGAGGCATCAACTGTAGTAGACTACATTCCAATTGATTGATCGGTGGTCTTTTAATTCTCGCGTAAGTCAGGAGAGTCGCTGACCGGAGACGTTCGCGGTTGGCTGCCCTAAGAAAAAGTGACCTCGGGGCGCGGTTGGGGCGCTAAATTAAACGGCCAAGTCGCCCTTCAGAGAGGGTAGAGGGAGGAAGCCTTCGGTATTAATCGGCGCTCGTCGCCATAGACACCCGAAGTTGGTACCCTTGGCCAGTGTGCTCTAGACGGTGAAGTGGGGAACTCAACTCTCCCGGCGAGCGGTCAGATCGAGGGTCAATTCAGCTTGAACATTGTTCTTATGGGCGCGACAGTGCTGCCCTCAGGAGGACAGCCAGGATGGTAGGGAGGGGTTAGTGTGTCTCGCTTCCGCTAAATGGATCGCAGATACGTCTTTTAGCAGTCCGGCACATCTTAATTCCTCTCGTCGCCGGCAGGGTGTGCAGACAAGAGTGTGAGAGCGGCTGTGGGTTGTGACCTCCATGGACCAGAGAGAAGGGGGGGGGGGGGGGGGGGGGAGGTTATGACCGGTGACTGACCCGGCCTGGGTTCTGGACGAGGGGACTGGCGAGAGCGGAGGAAATTCTGCAAGGTTCGTGAGAACTGAGGTGACGAAACACCGTAACGTGTCTGTCGCACCGAGAATTTGACCAGGCTGGTTGTCCAAGCTTGCTGATAGCGAAACTTCGGGGAAGTCACCAGGGGCTGAATGTCTGCTTGCCCCCGCAAGTTTGGTCACGAAATGGCTTCGTGTAACGAGACTTAGTACATGACAGCAAACGGGGGTTATGGGACCAGGTCGCTTCAAGCAGCACTCCAAGTCGCAACGTAGCATTCGCGAAGCTGTGAACCGGATGGTGTGGGGGGAGGGGAACACGCAGAAAAAGAATTCGCCTGGCCGTACACTGGGCTGAATAAAACAGCAGGGAGCAAAGTATTTAAGTAAAAATAATTAAAAAAACTCAATTATTTAAAAAAGGGTGCCTATAATGCACATGATTGGCACAAATTTTATGTGATAACGTCATTAAGAAAACATTTCTGAAAAAGTGCATACTTTTTAATTTTTTAATTTTATTTACAGTTTTTGTAAATTTAATTTAATTTTTAAATTTGTTTAAATATAATCACAAACAATTAGTTATAGAAATAAACTGAAATCAAATCATTGTCAATAATTTGTTAATTTGAAATGACGAAATTGAACAAATAAATCAAATTTTTCAAATTGCTGCTTTTAAAAAGCCCGCCTTAACCTGTTTGATATTATAGAAGATCTTCTCACACGGTGGTTGGCCAGTTCTTGCACACTCGGCTCAGGCAGAACGTGACAATGAGTCATGCTTTTTTGTGCGTGCAGCCGGCGTTCATCGATTTATAAGACGTTATCACGTCAAAAAAACTGAATTTGCTAAAATTGGCTGAATTAAGACTGAATATTATCATTTTGGCTGGGGAAAAGGAAAACATTCGGTTTGCATGTGCACAATGCACCAGAATGTAAAATTAATGATTGTTGGAGAAATGCTGAAGGAGATGAACATTGATAAAGCTTCTGATCTTGGTGATTACAAACAATGCTTGATACAAATAATGTGCCAAGAAAAGATCCCTAACTAATACCTAAACAAATGTAATAGTCCAGTCGCAAAACTAAAAGAAAAACTTCTGAACCACTTTCAAGAGGGAATGATTGAAACCATCACATACAAACAATGGGTTTCTGTGGATAGATGCACATTTGAAACATTTTGCAACACTGTAGAAGAATTTGTGGACAGTTTTTGTGAAAATTTTTTGGACTAAAGAAACATTCATGTATAGCCAGTCAGCAATCCAAGTACTACAAACATTTAAAAGAAAACATCTAAGAAGATGAAGCAGTTGTAAGTTTGGACTACTCTTTCATTGTCCAAGACGAAGCACAGTCCTACTGCACTGATGACCAATCTACTGTACACCCTTTTGCTATTTATTACAATGAGAAAGGAAAAATTAAGAACACTAGCATTGTAATAATATCAGAATGCTTGATTCATGACTCGGTAGCAGACCATTTATTTCAAAGGAAATTAATATAATTTCTAAAAAAATTATGTGCTGCCCAGTTTGAAAAAGATTTATTATTTCTCAGACGGTTTAGTTTGTAGCATTGCAGGACAGTGCCTTCCCCCATTTTTCTTTAAGTTTTTATGAATAATATGTTTTAACAGTAATACAGTATGTAGGTTGTTTAAATAATTTTCATGCATAACCTAACTGTGGTACATGTGGTAAATCATTGAAACTTACAATGGATCTTTTCAAATAACTTTGATGATAGTATTTTATTGTTTATAATTGTTTTCCAGGTTAATATTTATGTTTGCTTATGTTTTATTAATGTACTCTCTAAATTAATTACCATTTCTAATATTTGTGTATTGTTTAAGCCTATTTGCTTTATTATGAAACAGCCATGTAACTGTAAATTTACTGAATTCTACCTAAATAATTACGTTTTTATGTATTTTAAAATGGTTTTTAAGCTTTAAATATTTTATTTATATGCGCAAATGCACTGTAACGTATTTTTCTTTTGTAATTTTGTCCATGGGATGATGAAATCATGTGAGCCAGTTGCGTGGCAGTTAGAGTGAGAAAGAAAGGCGTGCGTCGACACAGTGATGCCAAGGTGATAAAACGATAATGATGCATCCGGTGTAAGACAGACAGAGCAACTAGCGTGAGAAAATATTCTGGGAGTCCCCGATTTAGATGTGGATTTGAAAAGAGACAGATATATGGGAAGCTCCGAGTTATGTGTGTACAGGGTTTTTTCATGTATTGTAATTTGTTCTGTGATTGGCCGAAAGTTACGTCATGGTGCAATCCTTGGTCTCTCCTGAGACCAGTGTGTCGTTTTGGTTCTTTAGTCATCTACTGCACAGCGACTGAGGAGGTGGGTTGTTGAGTAGGTGGCTCAAAACTTAATCATGAAGATTTAAATAGTAAATTTCGCGGCTGTGGTCCGGGCGTCACCAGTTTATAATCAACCTTATTTTCGTTTTTTTGGACACAATTAGAATTTAGTGACTACAGTCGTCGGTAATCGCCCAAAACAGGACTTAGTAATATTCGTCATTGTTTCCGAGGACATTGTCCATCAGCATTGTACCGAAACTTGAGTGCAACTGCAGGACTTAACTTCGAACTGTTTCAATATTAAATTTTCGGCCAGTCAGCGGGTGATTCAAATTAATGAAGCTTATGTGTTGTGAGTAAGGAAAATACTATTTCAACTTGTAAATGTTGTGGTCGCAAGATGGCGGCAAATGTCTCATGAATTCGTAAGGTATAAGTAAATAAACAGTAAAAAACATTTTGTGTACGAGAGACATCATTGAAATTCAACAATCGCCCATAACTAATATTCTGAGGCAAACATAACCTCACTTTTTCAGCATCCGAGTATGCAAGTGTACCTTGTGAGTTACCCTTCGAAGACAAAAACGTAAAATATCTGAGCTATTCCGGTGGTCTTTGGAATGTAACAAGTTGCACAGTATAAATATCAATATCTGCAACCACAAAAATGATTTTGGAAATGAGACGGAGTGGCCCTTCTTCGCAACCACTCCCAGCAAAGGAACTTGTGACATCCTGGGAGGGACTGTCACACTGCTGGCAGCAAAAGCAAGACTGTAAAGTGAATAGATAATGACCCCTTCACAACTGTTTCTTTGGAGTCAAGAAAGTACAACAAAAATTAAATTTCAATATTGCACAACAAACTTGGATTATTTAGAAGAATCTTTTTTTTTAAATATTGTCGACAAGAAGCTGAAACTATTAAAGTAACGCAACAGTTTCACACTGTCATTCCTCACAGTTCGACTGAATTGAAGTTGAAGATTCTTTTTCCTTATGCGAATACTCTTGGATAAAGAAATTGTTGAAGGAAGTAAAAGTTTATCAATGGATGAAATTTCAGATTACATTACGAGTGAATATGATCTGCGAGTGTCTTATCAAAAGACTACGAAAGTGAAGATGTAGAAGTAACATATTTACAACCCTCTGGTCCTGCTCCCTCATTTGTTTTCCCTTGCAAACCAGACATTTTCAAAATGAACATAAAACAACTCTTAACTCAAGTGAATCCGAACACAGCTACAGGAAGAACTCATGTAATTTTCCAAAAATGAAACCATTGTAGCAACAAAGAGTAAGTTCAAGACTTCAATTAACCTAATCATCAATTCGAACATTCAAAACTACATAGTCAACACTCTTAAAGATCAGGTTTGTTTTCTACTAGAATTGCTAATTGTAAAAAGTGACATAGCCATTAAACAGTTGCTTTATCTTAAGTACCAGTATTACACAATTTCTGTGTGTGTGTGTGTGTGTGTGTGTGTGTATATATATACACACACATATATAATACTTTATATCATAATATGAAAAAAGTTGCATTTCAAAAACAGATTTTTATTGATAATTAAATAACTTGGACATGTTTTGAATAAAAAATGTATACAGGCTGTCTATATTTACATTGCAAACTTAGGTATATAATTTTTTTTTTAAATAATCATTCATTTGATATTTTGTACACAACTTAGTAATGACATTAAGAATTCATGGTATTTTTTTTCATTTTAATTTGTATGCATTATTTGAAATTTACTTTTGAAATTTTGAGATCAGGTTTAAAAATTTTAAGTACTTGAAATACTGTCATGCTGTATATAAAATTAAAGCTAGTTGAATTCTGAAAAGAATGGTCTTTGTCTTACTTTTCTATCTCTATTCTAATCTGAGATATTGAATAAAATGTAAATCTACGTAAGAACAAGAAAGTACTTTTTTTTGTATCTTTAAAAAAGATTTAAAAAAGAGATAAAAAATAAATGTTTTAATTTTATTGTATGTGTTTATTCAATAACCCAAAACTAATCAAAAAGATAAACTTTTTTTATTTTGATCACTTGATAAGAAATGACCCATTAATAAGATTTTTGGCTAACTTAAAAACCAGGCTACCTATATATAATTAAAGAATTCCACCCCTAAGGGGATCAAAATGGTGAAACGCCCCTCGTGCCCTAAAATTATATTATTTTAATTTAATAAAAAAAAAAACTTGGAAACTGCTGGGTAAAATATTAAGAAAATTATAGTTATTTACCAGAGGGGGCACGAGGTGGTGAACAAGACAAATTTAGACTCCCTGCCCACAAGCAACTTGGGAGCTAGTGGATCGTTAAATAGAATAAGGTATATAATAAATAAATAAACACCACATAAGTAGCTTGGTCTATAGGTTCCCTATTTTATTAAAAAATGTAAATAATTAATTCGGTTTTCCATTTGTTTTGGCATTTGTAAGTTTCCCATTGAAGGGTATTAACAATATATTTAAGTTATTTGAGAATGAGCCAGCCCGATATTATTAAAACAACACATATTCAACTTTAACAAACGAACGATAACATAAACAAAAATTTGAAGTATCACACCAAAATTTGATTCGTTCAATGATTACATAGATAACTAGTTTCCTTGATTCTACATGTTCTTGAGGATTAAGTTCTTAAGTCACTGCTCGCTGGTAGGCTATAGTTTCGTTTAATGTAGTTCGTAGATAAAAAGGGGGGATTTTACATTATCACCCGGGTCTTCAAGATAAGACGTCGGGCCGGGAAAGATCTCTTCTAAAGCGACTCGGAGCTCGAGGTCCAGGACAACAAGATGGGAGCAATTTGTCTCCCCAGCACTTGGACCCTGTCTGAAACACAAGTCAAATTCAAAACAAATTAGACCTGCTTCCAGACAGTCAAACACAGTCGGCACGAAAGGCCAACAAACGGGAATTCGGGGAGGAAAAAAATCGAAGTCACTCACCAAACAGGGTGTCGCTCCAGGGCTCAGGGGGTGTCTCGCGCCATCAGGATGGCGCGGACGGAGAAATCCGCGGATGACACGAAAGAAACCATGATTTAGAAAGAGACAGAAATTAATAAAATGTAACCTAAAACATTATTCGTTGCCTAAATACCACAACTAACCGGCTACTGCTACATTAGATTCTGGGATCACATCCCTAAACACAGCTGACTACATTTTGATTCGAACGAGTACGTCGTTGCCAAAAAGCCTCTTAGCGCAGAGGACACCGAGAAGACGTGATAAGTAGCCGAGGTCAGAGTACTAAGTCCGGTGATGGCGGACAAAGCTCCTAATTAAAACGGGCGCTAGTGCCCTATGTAAATGGAGGGGGAAGGTTCGGTTCTAGGCCGAAAATTTCCGAAGGAGTCCGAGGCGGGCGTGACAACAACACGACATGCGCGCTCTCTACCGGCGGTAACAGGAAGCTACAAAGAATCGACTTTAACAGGTCGAGGTTAGAAAGCATAGGGGCTAACGGCATCGCGGAGCAGCTCTCCAGCGGCGTAAAGGGGAACTAACAGAGGCGATGAACTGAACCGCCGCCAGGTGTCACTGGCGTTGTCTCTGCTCGCTGGCCACCAGGGCCGAAGTTACTGTTTCTGCCGCTAGACGTCGTGGGGGGGGGGGGGGGGGGGGCTCTTTAGGGCAAGGGAGAATGTCCTTGGAGTAGGCCATTGTCTTGGCGAGGTTCACATGAGGTCACTGCTGCTAGCTTGATTTCTCAGAACTAAGGGTGGTGGAGAGAGAGGGGAGGGTGGACAGAAAACGCCACTAGGCTGGGAACGGAGGTCCACTGGAGACTCGTTCGTGCCGAGACTAGCTATTCTCAGCAGGCCTTTAAGAAGCAGCCGCTTGCAGGCCAGAAGCTGCTCTATGCGATTTTAGTCAAGCAGGGAATTAATATTACAAACCCAGGACGTCACTGCAGGCGAGAGAAATTTCAACCGGGCTGCCCACGTCCACATTAGACTAGCAAAATATCAGATAGGTCCCTGAAAAAGGTGCACAAAGTTTAACTAAGTGGAGTACACCAGCCTAACCAAGTGTAAATCACCCTTTTAGTAACCAGATAAATTGAAAAAATAAAATTTCCAAAATTAATTTAAAATTATAATGAAAATTTAAAAGGTGTCAAAATGCCTAATTTCTGGCACAATATGGTAAATATAGTTTAAGATAATTATATCTCCAAAGCTAATGAACCAAAATAAATGCTATTGGGTACCAATAATAAGCATACGGAAAAAAAAACCAACCACCACAATCTTACTATCTTTCGAAATCCAATCTCTAGGAGGTGATAAAGGGGTAAATATGGTTTTAAGATGATAAATTATATATCCAAAGCTAATCATGCAAAAGAAAAGATAGTAGGTTAACAATAATAAACATACCAAAAAAATTAATATTATCCAAAATTAAACCTTTAAGAAGTGTTAAGATATTTGGTTTTAAGATAAATGTGTATTTCCAAATCTACTGTATCTAATTGTAAGAAATTAAGAATAGACCTAGTGTTACATATAGTAAATTTTTTTATTCTTCTGGAATTCTAATTTTAACATGGAAAAAATGGGTGAAGTTTTTATCTTTAAAAGATCAAACCTCTAAGGTGTGAAAGAGAGGTGAATAAAGAGTAGGTATGGCTTTTTAAATGAAAAATTAACACATCTGATTAAATTAAAACTAGCAGTAAGAAACTAAGAAAAAACGTGCATTTAAAGTTAAACATTGTAACTTTTTTTTTCATTTATCAAAATTTATTCTTTAAGGGCTGAAAAGGGGGTATATATATTTTTTTATTTTAAGAAATTGTACGAAAATAATAAATATAAAATAATAAATAAACTAAACCACATGTTATTTTACAATTTTGCGAGATTATGTGTGTAAAAGGAGTAAGTTTGTTTTTGTAAAAAAAAAAAAAGTGTGCAGTAGTAGGGGCATCGAAGGAGTACTGGACCAATGTAAACATTGAAATGTAAACATTGCGCCAGAACCCACCTGGGGGCCGCCATATTCATACCTGCCAACTTTGGCCAGTCCAAAAGCGGGAGGTTTTTAAGTGGAGGGGGGGGCCCGGGAAAATGTTGTTTATTTTGTTTTTGAAATTTTTTTTAAGAGTAAACCAGCATGATTAGCACAAGCAATGGGCAAATTGTGTTCTAAAATAAAATACGTTAGCAATCACTCTGCTTTTGTCACACTATCTTCTTTCCGACTTGTCACGAAAAACGTCTAATTTCTGATTTGATGCCATAGCATTGACGGCATGTTTCTTCGTATTTATATGCTTCACAATGTCGTCCTTTCCGGCATGCGAGATGGAAAAATCACGACACAAAGAACAAAATGAAGCATGTTCACCTTTCCTCGATTGCAAAATGCACGGAAATTCGTCACTAAATGTTATCTTGTACACAGCAAGATACTTCACTGAAGGCTTACTTAGCGCCATTTCTATTAAATCCCTATTGCGGAGTAGGCCTACAACTAAACAACGCATACAAAATACTCATCACGCAACTGTTTCCACAAAATAATATTTTTATGAATACACGGTTGAATAAATTCGAAGACTGTACTATAATGCTACCTCTACACTTCGTCTGCGAGCACAGACGCGAACAAAGGCGAATTTGATCGGGGACAAACAAACAATTCACACATAGCCGGCTGACAAACCGAAGCGAATTTGGGGATGAATGTAAACAGTTCCTAAAAAATATTTATGTGGTTTTCAGGGTCAAGTGTGAACACATTAGTTCCTAATGTGGCGTTCAGGGTCAAGTAGAAAGAAAAAAATACATTCAGACATTTTGTTTTTATTAGTCAACGATAGCCCACACCCGTTGGGTTAGAGTTACAAACCAATTATTGTATTAAATAAAAAAATTTTAAAAACTTGTTAAGTTAAATTACACTGAAATCAATTTTTACGGATAAAAATGCAAGTTACATTACATTGAAATCAAATTTTACGTATAACAAATAAAAGTTAAATTACACTGAAAGACATTATATTTTCTTTATAAGGTCTGTAAGCAATTTGCGCAGTGTGGTTCTGGCAATGTCTAACACTCTTTCGTCCAATGCTTGGTAGTGGTCATTGCTCACCGCTGGACCTAGGTCGCCCTCATCAAGGCCCCGCGCTCTGCGGGAGGAAGGGCGGCGTCGGCGTCTCGACTCTACCGACAACGGCGGCGGCGGCGACGGTGAAGTCTGGCTGCAGGCGGGCAATGGCGGCTGCGTAGCTGGTAGATCGAAGGTGTGTGCGTAGACCTCTTCACTTGTTGCGGGTAGAGTTGTATCGTTGCGTAGCAGAACTCGCCGAAGCCGGGGCAAGAAATCACTTCTAGAGGCAGGTCATCCGGTCTTGGGTTGTGAATGTGTTTCGAGTGGACGGTAGAGTCACATTCTTCCATAACATGTCTCAACGCGCTCTGACTCCACTCGCTATACTCAACACTGCCTACGCCTGGAGTTACATCTGGACACGTGTTCCGGGGATTAAAGCTAGCCATCTTTACACCGTCACTGTTTCCGCACGACTGTTCACGCACGGACCTGCGTGTCTATTTAAAACAATATTTACCAGATGAATAATTAAATGTATTATGCAATCGCAGCACTCTGAACAGTTCATTGCATGAGGAGGAGTGGCATCAAACGGCAACGTGTCGGTGCACGACCTGTTACGTGGGTATTTAGATACGAAGGCACTGAGAAGTTGTTTAATTTTAATATGTAGGCTTGCCCCACTGGACACAAATGGTGACTACAAGGCGTGTTATGCGTTTGTATCCATCTTGTTGGTAATTGCAGGTCACAGCGACAATGTGATGATCCGGTACACGACTCAACATAACCGGATTCTTCAGCAGGTATTCTGGATGCTTCGAGATCGTGACGCGTGCATGGGAAGCGTGCATGAGGATGGCTGAAATGGACTATACAGTCTTTATCCTCACACTGAAACACGCTCACACGTCACACAGTATTATATGGTCGTTTCGGTTCCCACCTCAATCGGAAATGCGTGTTGTCTCTGCAGTACTCAAGGTATGTGAAGGCTTTGATAATGTTTGTATCAAAGAAGCGTACTCTGTATTCTATACAGTGCAAACCCGCATGGGTAAGCATGTATCTATTTTCGGTAGGGTCAAACATAGTGCATGCCTGCCTTTCACGATGTGTTGGGTCTGGCGGCAGATTCCACAGTGGGTAGAATACAGGATCATCGTGTATGTCAACAGCATCAGGTATATAGTCTTCATCCCAGCGCCCAACATTAAGTCTTGCTGCGACCGCTTCGCTCAGAGTCCGGTATGGCATTTTACACGAGTGGTTTGAAGCGGTAGAGTCTACACTGTAGGAAGCTGCACAATGTATACCATCTATGATTACCATATATGGTGCAGTGAATAAATCCACCGCACCGCTCTACCCAACGAACGATAGTCTCTGGCTTCGTGATGCGTGTCAGTTCACATGTTATGGAGGAATAATCGGGGACTGAGCTTATAGTTTCCACGTCAGCTGCTGCCTTAAGTTCTTCTAGCATTGTGGGGAAAGTAGTATCTGGCCGTATATGGTGTACGACACAGTCTGACAGCTTGCAGAGCGTCTCGAGGATGTCTGGGTTCTCCTCGTCGCAGTCACTCACCCAATGATAATCAAAGTTGCATACGTGTAGCTGAAACTGACTGTCCGGGGTGACACACTGCACGCGGCGGAAGCCCGGCGTTACCTCCATGTAGTGTGCTGTTGGGTCGAACGTCATTCCCCACATTCCTACCGTTTACTGGTTAGCTCTGGACCACCGAGCTATATTTATACCGACATCTCGTCGTACCCTGTTATTGTTTTTTACGCTCTCGCAGCTTGCTGCGACCTTGGAGCCTACCCCTCCTCCTCCTCCGACATTTCTGCTTTCTCATTGTTCCCGGCAATGTTTTCAATCATCCAGGCTCTGAGCAGCGCTGCGTTGTGGCGCGACGATACCGGTCTTGTGCCTCTGCGGTTGTTGCTGTACGATTTATCTAATATCTTTAATGATGGGCAGCCATATTCACTTTGCACGTCCACTATGCGAACATGTTTGCGACAATGTTTAGCTAGCCAACGTTTCTGTTCGGCCCCGGCGACCATTAAAGTACCACTCAGGTGCGCCGCCAATATATTTGGCAGACTTGTGTAGGGAAATATTTTGACTTCACATTTCAGATTGTGGAAGTTGTTGGTGAGCCATGTATTTGTTCGTTGATGCTTTCTAATTAAATGTTCCCACGCAAATGGTGGTTGAAACGAGCGCATAATCACGTTCCCTTCCAAGTCTGCAATGCTAACTTCCTTAACGATAAACCCGTGCTGTGAGAAGAAGCCTTGAAGGTTAACACACTTCGCCATGGCAGCTGAGACACGACTGAACATACATCGCGTTTAGCTCATTATTTTAATACTTTGATCCCTCGGGTTGTACGATACTAATTAATCGTGTAGAATAATTGCATATGCCTGTGTTAGCGGTGGTATATTGTTTGCTGCGGTAATGTCTATTTTACAATCTATGACAGTTGAGGTTAGTTTTTCGTTTTGATGTGACACATTGAATACAAAGAGAGGGGCTTTATCGTTAAAACCCTCCGGGTCAAGTAGAGGTGTATTTAGTCTACCGTAGTAGCTCGCTTGAAAGTCTAAGTACATATTATATGCAAGTAGGTAGTAACCATTCGTAAAGTTTATTGCTAGATCCGAATATGGATACGCCTCGGAATTAAGATAGACCTTGATATTTTGTAAATTACAATGATCAAATTTAGATTTGTTTGGGGCTAGAACATTATGCCTACCGGTTTGAAATGCCACTATTTTATAACGAGGGCGTTCACTGGAGAAGCTAGATTTTACAGCCCAAATGACGCTCTGTGATGGTGGTAAACTCGGGTAAACTTCTACTCCCCACGATCTGAAAGCCATATCTATGTCGCGGCCTTTTTCAACCATTTTCAACAGTCGTGTGCGCTGGGCGGGGCTTACTGTTACATGCGGAACAAGCCAGTCGATAGATTGCAAACTTAATGTCACTTGCTGTGGCTGATCGCTTGTGTCCATTATAGCGTTAATATAACTGTTTGCGGTGATTATATCGAGCGTTTGTTTACAATTTATTAATATTTGTTTGTAGTCTTCTGCAAAACCTAGCAACTGGTTCAACGGAACGCATATTTCAAACTCGCCTTGCGCTGTAAGTGGTAAACTATAATCGCCGTCCGGACACCATCCCGCCATCTTACTTACGGATTTTTTATCACGTGTGCGCGATAAATAGTTTTTCACCGTAGTCACAATTCCAACTTTGCGTACCTCATCGATTATCACACCGTTAAGTTCGAATGATATTCAATTTATCATATGTAGTATACCATTGTTTATGATTTTTGCATTGTCTGGTTTCTGCCCGTTTGGTTTCGTGAATGCACCGCAAATTCGCAGAAACGATTTAGCAATGTGCGTATACATGTCAGAGTTTTGTATTGCTATAACTATCTCGGAACTTGGCTCGTACGGTCCCGCAATGTATGGTTTGTACGTGTGCATTTCACATTTTGAGACTGCATCATCAAACTGCGGTGACTGTTGAACATCGAGTATACTTTATTCCAATTGGAAATACCTTGAAACCTAATTTTTCTAGGAACCTCACGTTGACAGATGTTAACCGCTTGATGTTTGCTTTCGTACTGGCTCTATGCTTGCTCACCCCCGCCCCTTTATGCAAACCCAAAGTATCTTACCCCCATACTTTTTTCAAATGTAAGCGTAGTGTAATCACCTCGTTTCTAAAGTTGATTAATTTACCGTTCTGGTCTACCACTCTAATAACCAACTCTCGTATTTGTTGCACGGTAACCGGACTGTAAATGAGTGTTTGAGGCGTATCACTGAACTTATATCCTGGAGGAACGTTCGGGGAAAATTTGTGTATCGTACTGTTTGGTTTTCCATTAAGGAAGCTGTGGCCAATGATATTCGCCGTGATTCTAATCACATTTACCGGCATCACGTTTACAGGCTGGGTCGACTCGTGAATTATATTCGCCTCGTAGACTTCCGGTTCGAAACCAAGCATCGGGGCTAGGGAGCAGTCGCCAGTGCAGTCGATTTTTGCATTACTATGCAATACGCATTGTAGAGTGTTTGGATTAACTTTCAACGAAAACGTTACGTCTGCGGGTAGGTGTTGTTTAATATACGTTTTAATGTCTAAGACTTCGTAGGAACCTATAGTGTACTGCAACATGTTATTTGTTTTGACAGATTAATTATTATTATGTATTACGATTTATTTATTTTGTTTGCTCTATGTCTAATATGTTATTTATTTTCAGAAACTGTAATTTAATTTTATGTGTATCTATGAGAAAGTGACTATGGACTTATCTGGACTATTTGAAATATGTATTGTTGGAACCCCTCTAAGGACTAAATGAACTTTAAGACGGTAAACGGCAAAATTAACGCCGTTATTTTGTAATGTAAATTATTGTTTTCATAATTTTTGATTTAAATTTTACGTGAAATTTTGTAATCCGCGCTATTGTTGCGTGCGGATTTCACGTTTTATGACGACGACGGTAATAAATCCTACAATTTAGCTAATGAACGGTAGGCATCCCGGATCGAGGATGATTAATTATGTAATCTAGGGAGTCTAGAACATAATTTAGTATTTATCTAAAAAGATAAATGACATAGGAGTGTAAAACGTGAGTAATTAAAAGTGCCAAAAATTTGTTTCCTCCACTTATGCACATCGTCACGTAACTCCCTTTTTCCGTCACATCGCCGTCAAAAACAAATGTAAACATTGATATTTTTAAGTAATTTGACATCATCTACGATATAAACAATATTTTGATACGAATTTAACTGTTTTACACACTATTACATCAACTCAGAGGTCCTACAGATTGAGAGACTGAGCTCTACCGACGATATTTCAAACCTTACTAGCCGAGGAAAATTTAATTAAGATCCCTAAAAACATATTGTGAAACTGTGTAATTTCGACGAACCCAAATAAAGACTTTTGTTAAGAATTAAATGTGCGCACCATAACTCCTGATGATTGGAATTCATGTGTGATCTATGATGCCAAGTACCAGTTAGGTTTAGAATATAGTAAGTAATTAAATAAATATAATTAATAAGAGTAAACTTTGAATCCATTTTTCATTTGCAATAAATAATTATATATTTTATTTATGAGTGTTGTGTTATGTCATTCCTAATTTCATTTGCCCTAGTGTATGTCAATGTATATTTGTACCTCTATTCAATTAATACCTACCTGTGGACTACAGAACATCATCACATACCATTGGAGAGCCACATCAATAAGCTCGATTTTTACACAGTCTAACAGCCCAACGTGTTATGTATGTTTATCTCCATAGAGGTGGGGCTATTCACACAAGTGTATATAGAGTGTGTGTGTGAGAAGCAGCCGCACATAACTAATTGGCTACCCAAGTGGTACCATTTCCTTTAAAACACAAATAGGAAGAATTTCTGCACAGATCTATTTGAAGGCCTATACACAAACAGTTTCCCCACAATAGGTAACTTAATCTCTCGCGCCATCTCCTCATTCTTCAGCTTGTACCTGAATATCCGGTTGTTTTCGTCCACGTTCGGGATAGAATTGTATACGGTAAAATCCACGAGAGTGAGTTGCCATAACCCATCACTTACGTCGATCGGTGGGAAGTGTGTTAAACACAGTTCAGATGTGTTTCCACTTAGTATTAACGTAATGGACATGTTCTTTCGAAGCAGGTTCGACTGCGTGTGCTATGGTTGGTGCTTCTTATATACGGGTCATTCCATGTCAAATCAACACACCCATTTTACATGACCACTTTGGAATCTCCTCAAATTTTGTATAGTGGTAGTAGGTACTAAAAATAAGAAAAATATTTAATTTTAATTTTTTATCTCAAACGGTTTCAAAAATACAGCTATGTAAAGTTTTCAAAAAAGCGCCCAAAAACGCTGGATGAGCGTTTTTTTCAAATTGCTCTAGAACCTGTTCTAATTAAGCTAGAAAGGTGGGAGTGGTGTCATTTTACTCCATTTTTTTATGGGCTTTCTTTTGACATATAACACACCATAGGTTGTAATAAAGTTTTTTTTTCTAAACTCAAAATCAAAATTTTGATTTTGAATATATCAAAACGTGCGTCCCAAAAAATTTTGAAAAATTCCTACAAGTAGGCTATATTAATGGTAAGCATAAGTTAAAATTTCAAAATTGGCAGATTATGGCTTCATGGTTAAATATTATCTGCAAAAAGGTGAGATTTTGGGAATTTTAATTTGGTAAAGATATTTTACTATGTTCTATTTTACCAACATCAGTAATGCTAATAATTTTACTATCTATAATAAATCTACACAAACATAGGTGTTGGTAGTTATGGCTATGGTTATGGTTATAATAAAACGTTTCAGAAGTGTTCTTTCACTTCGCACAGTTTGCAGAGTCTCTTCTTGAAAAATAACTACATGAAAACTGTAAACTGGAAACTAGAATTAGTTTAAAAATTAATAAACTTTGTTTACGCGGCAATGTAGTGATAATCGAGGGTCGCCATGATGGTATGGTCCAGTATGGTCGTATTTATCCCGACAACAACATTGTGTACCTTCGGGAAAGTTCGTATTGATATTAATTTATTATTGAGGTGACTGTTTATTAGTTAATGTCTTTATATAAGTGGATTTTAAAATATGTAGGTATCATTCAAGTAATTTTTAAAAAACAGTAAAGAATAAGCTAGAAAGTTTTAAGACTAACATTCAGACTGTAATCAATCTGCTCCAGCAGGCAGGAAGGAGAGGGCCTGAGGGGGGAGGGGGCAAGCTTTGCTGACAAGTTGAGACCTGCACCTCACAAGAATAGCTCACATAGCAGTTCGTCTGAGTCTGGTGCTCTTGTCAGTAGAATCAGTAGTTATGCTGAGAACAGTGATGTGATAAAGTATTAGTGAGTGTAACTACTAGTAATGTGTGACAGTAGTGAGTACTAATGATAATACAGTTATGTAATGTACATTATACATGTCAATATTTTTATTCAATTAATTATTATTTAAAGACAATTTTTTATTGAAACTTGTAAATTGCAAAACGGTTTTAATCAATTTTAAATTTTTGACTTTAAAAAATGGAGAAAAAAGTTGTGTTTATTAGATTACAATGTTTTAATCCCTTAAAAAAAGAAAATCATACAGTCAGGGATAAAAAGACATTAAGAAATGTCACATCATGGATGTGCAGTTTATATCCTGAAATTCCAAAGGAAGCTAAAATTTGCAATAAATGTAGGAAAGAAATTACAGCTTTGAAGACAAACTTAAATGCCAATCAACCTGGCCCTTCAGCTAAGCCTTGCTTAGTGGCATTGAATGATGAAATGTCCAGTTCGGATTCAGACAGGGACCTTAACTTTTCTATTTCGAAAATAATAGTAGATCAAATGAATACTTCTCTTTTGGAGCTAGAAGAGTCTCCTATTGACAAAAGGAATATCCAATCCAAGCAGTATGCAACAACCAAAGCAAGAAAAATTCACTCTGCAATGAAACGAAAACTTTTTGTAGCAGCAGATCCATCATCGTCCAGTCAAGAGGACGATCTTGACCAATCAGTTTTACAAAACCTCAAAGATCAATTTTCCGTTTCAAACAATCGTGTTAAGAAATTAATGATACTTACTTGCCTCCCAGAGGGTTGGGGGATAAGGAAGATTATGAGGGAATTTAATGCGCCAAACTATATAGTAAGACAAGCAAAAAAAATTTTAAAAGAGAAAGGTATATTAGAGACTCCCAATCCCAAGCCTGGTAAGACGCTCTCAGAAGATGTTGTAAATACTATTCATTCCTTTTATCTAAATGATGAAATCAGCAGAGCAATGCCCGGCATAAAAGATTGTGTATCAGTTGTTGAGGCAAATGGAAATAAAACCAAAATATCAAAACGTCTTATCTTGTGTAATCTGAAGGAAGCTTATACTCTGTTCAAGGAGAAATCCCCCCACATTAAAGTAGGATTCTCTAAATTTGCTGAACTAAGACCAAAACAATGTATTTTAGCATGCAAAAGTGGCACGCATGCAGTGTGCGTATGTACTATCCACCAAAATGTGAAGTTGATTATAGAAAATGCCCGATTAGGAACTCTAACTAATGGTGAATTGAAGTCGTACAAGCAGTGTATGGTCAAAATGCAATGCAATCCACCAGCAATAACATGTGTCATGGGTGAATGTGCCGATTGTCCTGGGGTTACACCTATACAAACAATTCTTGAAGATGCCTTTGAAGAAAATTTGATAGAAAATGTCACCTTTCGTCAATGGGTGTCTGTAGATCGTTGCACTCTTGAGACTTTAAACAAATCTTCAGAAGACTTTATCACTTTCTTTTTGGAAAAACTTTCACCTCTAATAAAACATGATTTTATTGCTAAAATGCAGTCTGCTTTCATCAATGATAAAAAAGAAAATTTAAATGAATCACAGTTTGTGATAAACCTAGACTTTTCCGAAAACTACACAATTGTGGTACAAGATGAGGCTCAGAGCTACCACTGGGCTAATGAACATGTAACTCTTCACCCTTTTGTAATTTATTACAAAAGTGAAGACAAACTCAAACATGTCAGTTTTGTTGTGGTATCAGATTGCTTGGAGCACAATACCGTGTCTGTTTATACGTTTCAAAAGAAACTTATTGAATTCTTGACAAAACATTTCCAGGCATTACCAAAGAAGATTTTCTATTACTCTGACGGGTGTGCTGGGCAATATAAAAACAAAAAAAACTTCATAAACTTGTGCTACCATAAAGAGGATTTTGATGTTGAAGCTGAATGGCTTTTCTCAGCTACGGCTCATGGAAAGGGCCCTTGTGATGGGATTGGTGGCACGGTCAAGAGACTAGCCGCTAAAGCTAGTCTACAGCGGCCATATGACAGTCAAATCCTGACAGCCATTCAACTTTATGAATGGGCAAAACAAAATATCAATGGAATACATTTTACCTTTTCAACCCAAGAAGATCATATTGAATCTGAAAAGTTTCTCGAGGAGCGTTTCAACCAGGCTATTACTATTAAGGGTACTCAAAAATTCCACTGTTTTATACCTGAACCATTGAGTCTCTCAAAACTAAGAGTTAAAGTTTTTTCGGAAAGTCAAACTGAAGACACTGTAGCTGTTCAAAAATCACCAGATAAATTGCAAATAAGTGATGTAAATGGCTACATAACGGCAGTGTATGATGAAAAGTGGTGGGTTGCTTATGTTTTGGAGAAGAAGGAAGAAGATGATGAATTAAAAGTAACATTTTTACACCCTCCTGGACCGGCAGCTTCATTTTCATATCCAAGGAAGCCTGATGTGTTGTGGATATCAGTAACGGACGTCCTCTGCAAAGTTGATCCTACAACTCCTACTGGAAGGATTTATACACTTACAGCTGAAGAGACACTAAAAATAACTCAGGCAATGTCAAGTAACAAGTGAATTTGTACTCAGTAAGTAAATGGAATGCCTATTTGTTCATGTACAAACAATTAATACTACCATACACTACATAAACCGTACTGATTTTAGAAATCAACTCTCATTTCAAATATTTTTTACCTATTGAACCCATTGCATGCCCATTTTGAAATTTTGACACATGCTTCCCATAAGTACAACCTACTTTTAAGAATTTTTTCAAAATTTTTTGGAACGCACTTTTTGTTTTATTCAAAATCAAAATTTTGATTTTAAGTTTAGAAAAAAAAATTTTATGACAACCTATGGTGTGTTACATTTCATAAGAAAGCCCATTAAAAATGGAGTAAAATGACACCACTCCCACCTTTCTAGCTTAATTAGAACAGCTTCTAGAGCAATTTCAAAAACGCTCATCCAGCGTTTTTGAGCGCTTTTTCGAAAACTTTACATAGCTGTATTTTGGAAACCGTTAGAGATAAATTATTAAAATTTAATATTTTTCTTATTCTTAGTACATACTACCACTATACAAAATTTGAAGAAGTTCTAAAATGGTGAGGTAAAATTTTAATTCAAAGTGTGTTGATCTGATATGGAATGTCCCATACCGAGATGAGAAACTTTATGCATAAGTGACCGCAGTTGAATGAGTTTAACTTTTGCTGTCTATTGTAATTATATGTTATTTTGCAGCCTCTCAGGTATTGCTGCATTTCTAAAGGGGGCGGCAGGTCTCCAAAACTATCGTAATACCGAGCCGTACGACCGGTTTTGGCATACGCTACCCAATGCGTTCCGGGTCCCTTACTCGTATCTAAATTAATAATACCGCTCTCATTGTGATATGGTTTTGTGGGTAATTTATCCTTCACAAACACATTTCTAAAATGTGGAATATTTAATTTCCTTATTGCTGTCTTTAGATCTGTGGTGGTAAGGGCTTGCTTTGGCAGGTTACTCAGTATCCTCATTTCCTTTTCCCACCCCTCTTCCTTCTTCTCCGCTTGACCCCTCCCCCTGACTTTGGGTAGGGACGCAGGTATAGACCCGAACCGTTTTGTGCAAGTGCCCGCAATTTACTATTGTGCTGTGCGTTCCGGCTTAACATTCTAGCCTGATGTTTAGCCGTGTTCACGGTCTTGGCTATACCCGCCGCTCCGCCTATCAAACTGCCTAGCGCTGCCAGCACTGGGAAGATGAAAGGTAATAGCCCACCTTTTTTCGCGCGTTTTTTCTTTGTTGAGACACCGCCGCCAATCTTACGTTTTACTCTCATTATCTTATTGATTCCCCACGCTGCAATCTTTTCACCGAATTTCGTTGCGGGGTTCTTTGCTATTTGTGCGGCTTGGTTCACTAATATACCGTCGGCTATGTGTCTGTCACTTAGGTTATTACTTTTAAAATAGCTAATATCGTGAAGACAACACGCCTCGTCAAGGGAGTTGACACCTGTATCACCACGTGCTAGTCTCTTGGCGAGTTTCGTTCCCGGACCGCAGAAATTATTTCCTGGCAGATGTAATTCTACTGGCAGCTTGTTAATAACAGAGTTTATTATTCCTCCACCTCTTTGTACCTTCTTTCGTGTACAACGCATAACACTATACTGATTCCAGTTGGTATAAGTATGCTGTTTTTATAGTTTTCTGTTTAGTTGCGTGATGGAAGTAGTGCCACAGCGCGAGTCGCTGCCTGTGCGGATTACACAGACTGATGAAGCCAGTGCTCGCGAGTCGCGGCATGGTTCTTTATTACCTTTGACAATAAGATGTTTAATTGTCGGTCCGTCCGAATGCGGAAAAACGTGTTTCCTACTTAGTTTACTCGAGGAACCGAACGGTCTTCGGTTCGAGAATGTGTATCTATATTCAAAATCGCTGCACCAACCAAAGTATAAACGGTTGGCTACGTTTCTTAGAGTAGTGAATGGTTTGGGATTTTTCCCGTATACAAAAAATGCTGATGTGATACCTCCTAGCGAGGCCAGGGCCAGTTCAGTGTTTGTGTTTGATGATATAATGTGTGAGAAACAAGGAATTATACAGCAGTATTTTTCTATTGGTAGACAAACACATGTTGATTGTTTTTACCTAGGTCAAACTTATGGCAGAATACCTAAACATTTGCTTCGGGATAATGCGAATGTTATTGTGCTTTTCCGCATGAATATGCTTAATTTGCGACATGCCTACGATGATCATGTAAACAGTGATATGGAATTTAGCACGTTTAAGGATATGTGCTTCTTGTGTTGGAAAAATGAACATGGTTTTCTTGTTATCGTAAAGATATTATCCTTTACTTAATGGCAGATATCATTGTGGTTTTGATCATTGAATTGTAGCGAGTCATTGAAGAATGTCCTACAGCGTATCCAAGTTTGGAGGTGGTCCTCTGAAACGTCAGCTTGACTCGTGTATATCTCGCGATCTTGATGGGAATTGCGATTTAGGCGGAAAACTTTTAAAGAGTGTGGGAATGCCTAAGGATGCTGGGGATTGCGCGAGTAAACATTATATTGACTCGGTCGCGGGTGTATTCACTCGCACGGTGACAGAGGAGCTGTTGTGTCGGTTTACTGAGTTCAATTCATCGTTAATCAATGTACGGGATGTGCAGGTTGGTATTAACGAGTTTTTACAGAATATGGAGGTGAAGGAACGGCGGTCTGTGGATCAAATCAATTCTCGTCTGTCGGTACTGCCAACAAAGTTGGGTGATATGTATGTTAATTTGTTGGAGAATAAACTTGATCTATTTAAGAATACGATTATAGATAAGGTAAAGGATGTTATAAACAATATCTTGGCGGAACTGATATTGAAACTTACTGCTAGTAGCGCTGACATATCGCAACGGGTTTCTCAATTGGCTCGTACTACTGGTGTTGTGAAGAATGGTGCTGATGGATTGGTTTCTGCATCAACTGCGAGGACTGTTGCTAAGCGACCCACACCTCAGAGACCGCCTCCTAAAAATACATAGCTCTAGACATTTTGTATATAAAAAGGCTTAATGCTGTATGGTTATCTTCAGTCATGTCTGCCGAGGCAAACGCTTTAGATCATGTCATACGGAACATACGTGCCAAATATATTTTGGCTAAGCGAGCGCGAATGGAGAGGGATGCGATATATCAGGAAATGTTCAAGTCTGTTAACTCGCGTTTGGATAAGCTTGGACAAGTCTCATCGCTCGTGCAGTCTATCCCGCAACATCATATTGTTCCGAAACAAGAGTCTTCGAAAGTGAAGCCAGAACCGGTAATGAGTGATAGTTATGATTCTGACACTAGTATACGTCGCAATGTTATGAATGATTCATTGGGTGAATTACAGTCTTACTTACGGAGCTACAACCTTCGCTCGGGTGATGGGACCTATGGTCTCTATAAACGCAACAACCGTTGGTTCTTAGGGGATACGGAAGTATTTTTTCACAATAATAATTTAATTCGCGTCAACGAAGAAGTGATACAGCCTGCTCCTGGCTTATTCGAGTTATTGTTCCGCCGAGTGCCGCACATTTACTCAGAGTCCGCCTTAAAACAATACGGACATTTACTAGATATTACAAATGCTTATTATAAAAGAAACGATCCTACGACAAAACGTTATAAAAGCGAAATGCATGCAAAGTTTCATATCATTAAGGGATTGTTTCCGAATATTGACTCACCTCAGCGAGGAAGTGGTTTGTTACAGAAAACATTGGATTTGCAACGCACAAAGCAATTTGTTTATTGGGACAACCCAAACCAGATTGTTGCTCGCCTCAGATTACTAATGGCCTTGCAAGCTGCTGGCCATACCGGACATAGCAACGAGGTGATATCTATTCTTGAAAAGTTGAAGGAAGCGGGATATATTGCGAAATGAGTGTCGCACAACGTGGGATTGCTAATGAACTGCATCGCAGAGTTCGCAGAATTTTTCCTCGTAGACCTGTGTTGACCTATGGGCTTCGTGATATTTTACAGGTTGATTTGGTGGAGATGATTCCGTACAGCAGGATAAATAGTGGTTTCAAGTACATCCTTACTGCTATAGATGTTTATAGCAAACTTGCTTATGCGGTTCCAGTTAAACGAAAGACTGGAATATTAGTCACCGCGGCCATGAAAAGTATTTTAAATAAGACGGGAAGTTTTAAGAATATTCAAAGCGACACTGGAGCGGAATTTTACAATAAACTTTTTCAAGCCTTAATGCAAAAGTATGCAATTAATCATTACTCTAGTTATAGCGAAGTCAAGGCGTCTGTTGTAGAACGTTTTAATAGAACATTTAAGGATATGCTTTACCGTGAGTTCTCGGCACAAGGAAACTATAAGTGGCTTACACTTTTACCGAAATTACTTTTTGTCTACAATAATAGGTTCCACCGTACTATAGGCATGGCTCCTAATGCTGTGAGGGATAACTCTTTGCTACAAACAGTTTACAGATATGTTAAGAAAATTGATCCTAGACGGTCAAAGGCTCGCGTGGGTTCCGACGTATGTATATCAAAACACAAGACGATGTTTGAGAAGGGATTCAAACCGAGGTGGTCGCAAGAGGTTTTCAGAGTAGTCAAAGTTACGCATAGTTTTCCACGTGTGTTTCATTTAAGTGATTTGGATGGTAATGAAATTAAAGGTGGCTTTTATGGTCCTTAAAATTCAAGTAACTGCGTACTCCGACACTTATTTAGTGAATGAAATTTACAAAAAGTGTGGCGAACGTTTCCTAGTGTCATGGAAGGGGTTTCCCGTGTCCGTAAAGACGTGGATTAATGCCGGTGATATTCAACGGTAGGATGTGTCTTGACCGTCGGAGTCAGTATCCGGGACTGGACTGGTGACAATAACAGCTTTCTCCTCCTTCCCCCTCGGGCGTTGTAAACACTTTCACTGACGTCAGGCGGTTGTCAACATATGCCGCAGATGCGACGCGGCTAGCGGTGCGCGAGCATTCTTGCAGCTCCCTACACGGCATTTGTTCAACATTTATTTTAATTTATATTTATGACCATTATTTACTTATCATTACACGTTGCCGGGGTGGGCGGGGTGCGTTCCAGTGAGTTTTTTTATGTATGCTTATTGGTACATGTCGCAGAGCGCCATTTGGACGGCTAGTACTGTTTTTATTATTTTTTAACTATGCCTATATGGTTTATTTTTGGCGTTCATGCCGCAGCTGAGCGTTCCTACAATTTTATTTTAAATATGTTTATTACTTAACGCTACGTGTTAACTGTAGGGGTCCTAACTATGCTTAATACATTTCTATGCTTATTACTTAACACACTGGTAGAGAGCCAATTACTACACAGCGTTTGTACAATATTTATTTTACTTGACGTAGTGGAAGAGAAATAATAGTCTTTGTCCTAACTATGCTTAATACATTTCTATGCTTATTACTTGGCATGCTATCGCTATGGCATATTTTATCTCTATTAAACGGTGATCTACATTTTTTGACTATGCTTATTTTTTCTGTCTTCACAATATTATAAATTTTAACTATGCTTATGCCACTGGCAGAGAGCCAGTACTATTTGTTCTTGTGCTACCACTAAAGCATATTCACGAGCGGGCTTCTGTTCCCCACACGGCGTTGGTAAAATTTATATTTTCAAATATTTAAAGACATTATTATTATGCTTTTAAATAGATATATAATATTATGTGGGAATTATTATTGCGCATTGTGTGCGTGACGCCCCAGCGGACAACATCTCGCTCTCTGTGCGCGGGTTTTTGAGGTTATGTTGCTTCCAGGTATTTGTATTTAGTCATAGCTAGTATGGCGGGGCTTTTAAGCATAGCGGTAAAGGATTTTTGGAAAATTTAAAATATGGCGGCTTAAGCATATTTTTTTGGAAATTTAAATATGGCGGTTTAAGCATACAACATGGCGGTATTTATTTCTTTTTGTAGATTAGACATGGTGGTATTTTGTTTCTTTTTGGAAAATTTAAACATGGCAGCATTTTGTTTAGGCATGGAAAATTTAAATATGGCGGCTTAAGCATATTTTTTTTCGAAATTTAAATATGGCGGTTTAAGCATACAACATGGCGGTATTTTTTTCTTTTGAAAATTAAGACATGGCGGCATTTTATTTCTTTTCGAAATTTAAAAACATGGCGGTTGGATATTTAAACATAGCATCTTTTAAGCATATCTTCCTTATTTAATTCTACACTTCCCAACTGGCTCGTGGTCTAGTGGTTAAGTTGTCTGCCTTGTAACCTCGATGCTGTTGCGTCCCACAGATCGAATCCCCACACCGCCCAGGATTTTTTGTATACAATACCCGCCATCGGAGCGACGGTGGCGCGCTCCGGTAAACAAAGGTTGAACTAAGATGGCGGCCTCCACATAACAAAATGGCGGCCCCAAGTGGCTGCGACGGTGGCGCGCCCTGGTAACCAATGTCAACAACAATGGCGGCCCCCATGAAACAAGATGGCGGCCCCCAGGGGGTTCTGGCGCAATGTTTACATCTTTCAATGTTTTTATTGGTCCAGTACTCCTTCGATGCCCCTACTTGTAATAACTACGGCTAGAGTACTTTCCAGCTGTGTTGAGTTAAAGTAAAGGTTTTAACACCTTCCTGCTGTTTTTAGCATCAAAATTTCAAAATTTTCGAATATTGCTAATTATTTCAAACAGTGTAAAGAATGTTATTGTGAGTTTTTTAACTAAGCCTTTTTGTACATATGTTAAAAGTGTAATTTAATTTTAATGACAGACATTTTTTTTAAATAATATGAAAACATGAACAACTGTTGAATTTATATGTACTTACGTGTATAGCAATTTAACACATGTTTCAAATAACTTGAACTTTTAAACCAGTTTGAACCACAAAATGAAAAACTTGCACATTTTGATAATCACTAATAGATGTATCTTTTGGCATGAACAGAAAAATTTTATCTGGTCCCCCTTTTAAGATATTTGACCTTGAAATTAGCAAATTTTGAACATTTTGACATTTTGATGCTAAAAAAAAGCAGGAAGGGCTTAAAACCTTTACTTTAACTCAACACAGATGGAAAGTACTCTAGCCGTAGTTATTACACAGAAAATTTGGTCTTTTGGTTCCAACCCCAAGTCACCTTAAAAGGTCATGAAAATTGCTGAAAATGTTCAATATTTAAGCATATTTCAAGGTCATTTTTCTTATGTTTTCCAAATGTATTTAATATATTTTTATACATTTTATGTAAGCCTATAATGTTCTCTTTTTATCAGTAAAGACAAGAAACTTCTATCTTTTAGTCAAGGCCAACAATAAACTTTTAACAAAACCTCTACGAGGCCTTATTTTTGCACGCAGTAGCGAAGATAATCGAGCCCTGATTTAAAATGGTGGCAGCTAAAAATTAAATAAAAATAGTTTTGAACTATTTACTGATAAAACTTTATTGGGTAAAAATATTAAAATTTTTTAAAATGGCCAAGCAACCACACCTTGGTGATTTCACACGGAATGACTCTATATCTAACTGTAAGAAACTAAGAATGACTAACAAGCAAAGGTATAGAGTTATAATTTTTTTTTTTCATTTTTCTAGAATTTGAATTTTGAGGGGGTGAAAAGGGGCCAAGTTTTGTTTTATAATTAAAAATATTATATCTCCATAGAAAATAAAGCTGGATATAGAAAAATTAAAAAGGAATAACTTCAATTATTAATTCTGTGGAGTAATGTACCATTTTGAGAAATTTGACTCCAAAAGCAGTGAAACAAGGGTTAATTACTTTTAGTAATGTTACGATCGCGCTTGGCTGCAGTGCTGGCGTCGCCACGCTCGTTCGGCCTGTCTGCGCCCCCTTCCACCCGCATCCTCTCCCTGGTATCTCGTGTCATACTATCTCGCTACATCCTGACCGTCGCAGCGCGCACCTGCCTCAGATCGGGTTACTTAAAAGAGGCCGCACTGCGGAATAAAAGGACTCAGACGCCTTTATCGGCGTTCTTAGAGCAGCCACCGCGTCCTTCGAGGACTCACGATGCGTTTCTGGGCATTTCGACGGCGAAGGTCGCGAGATATCTCGGAGACATGCCCGATTGTTCTGGATGGGAACCCAAGGGCTATTTAAGGAGGTTGGGCCGACCTTCGAGTCAGTCAGTCAGTCAGAGTCTGAGTGGGGAGTTCTCCCGCAGCGGAGTTTCCGGGCGATAGTGCCGCGGGTGCGGCAGAGTGGCGAAGTCCCTGGACGAAGGTTCCAGGGCAGGGAGTGAGTGAGTTCAGTGGAGTTGGGAGGTTCCGGGCGATAGAGTCGCGGGCGCGGTGGAGTCCCGGGCGAAGTTGCGAGTGAGTCGTCGTGTGGGATCTCGGCGAAGGGTGTGACGGCGGCAGAGTGTGGCGACGGAGTCCCGCGGCGGAGACCCACGAGGGGTGCTGCGGCGAGAGTTGCGCCGGAAGTGCGGTCCAGCGAGGTGTGTGAAACGAGTGACTGGGGAATTGACATTTCTTTAAGTGTAATTAATTATTTGCTAATTTAGAAGATTATTTGTAAGTGTCAAGTAGTGGTAGTAAATAAAACTGTGTGTGTGAAATAAAATCTATTAATTGGGCTATCCTTACGAACCCGCAGGTAAATCGTAACATTTTGGTGTCAGAAGTGGGATAGCCCTATTTATTAGATTTAGGATTCAGTTAGAGTATTAGAATAAAAGTTAAGGATAGAATTTAGTTTACGAGGATATAGTTAGTGTTTAGAACTTTAGTGAATTTGAAATTTTCTAGAGTTAGTTTGAGTGTACTGTAGTCAGTGTTAGTTTTGAATGTAAGAGAGATATTTTTAGTTTAATAAGGTTCGGCTAGGTCATTTAAAATTAAGAACAGTATTAGAAAAAAATTATTTAGGTTGATTAATTAGTAAATGCTTTAGAAAGAGATGGCTGCTGAAGAGTTAAATGTAGAAGATATCAGGAAGATAAGGGTTATCCTGGAAGAAATGGTGAATGACATGAGGGCATGGATAACCAGTATGAAGAACTCTGCGAAAGAAGTGAATAGTGAAAATAATGTGGGTAAGGACCATCTTGAAGAAACGAAGAGCGGGTCAAACAATAGCCTAGAGGAAATGAAGAAGGATCAGAATGAAATGAAGAATGGCCAGGAAGAAATGAAGAATGAAAAGAAGACCGAAATGAAGATAAACCGGGAAGAGAACAGCCAAGAGAAGAACAGCCAAGAGGAGACCAGCCAAGAGAAGACCAGCGAAGAGAAGACCACGAAGAGAAGACCAGCGAAGAGAAGACCAGCCAAGAGAAGACCAGTGAAGAGAAGACCAGTGAAGAGAAGACCAGTGAAGAGAAGACCAGCGAAGAGAAGACCAGTGAAGAGAAGACCAGTGAAGAGAAGACCAGTGAAGAGAAGACCAGCGAAGAGGAGACCAGCCTAGAGGGGAACAGCGAAGAGAACAGCGAAGAGGAAATTAGCCAGGACATGAAGATGAAAGAAGAGCTGAAGAAAAGAACAGAAGTGGTGAAGATGAGTTACAAAGTAAGGAACATTGAAAAAGAAGAAATGAAGATAAACGAAAGAGAGAGAGGAAAATGCCAAGAAAAGCTGAAGAAAAGCCGAGAAGAGAGTCAAGAAGAGATAGAGAAGTGCAAAGAATAAACGAAGAAAGACGAAAGAGAGAGGGGAAAATGCCAAGAAAAGCTGAAGAAAAGCCGAGAAGAGAGTCAAGAAGAGATAGAGAAGTGCAAAGAAGAAACGAAGAAAGACCAAGAAGAGACTCAGGAAGACCAAGAAGAGGTGAAGAAAGACCAAGAACAGGGGAAGAAAGACCGAGAAGAGAAAATAAGAACACAAGGAGTCATGAAGAGGGTACAAGGAGAAACTAAGTGCAGTCCAGGTGAGACACAGAAGAACCAAGAGGGCACGAGTAACCAAGAAGAGATGAAGAAGAGCCGGGAAGAAATGCTCTGCGAACAAGTAGCTGCGAGAGAAGAAATGGAGAGAAAAAGGGAAGGAACAAGGAAACTGTTGGAAGGCAATAAGCAATGCACTCAAGAGTATCGGGTCCGTCCAAGGCATCGGTCAGCCCGTCTCGGGCAGCTGGCTGAACGACATGGGGCATCTGCGACGCAGAAGTGTCGCCGGGTGACAAGAGAAGCTACATCTAATGAGAGAGAGGGTTATCTGGTGAGACTGTACAGCCCGCGATGGAGGAAAGGCAGGAGGCCTAAACTTCGAGTAGCATGGGGACCTCCAGGAGGAGATGCATTACCTGTTCGGGACGAACAGGTTTAAGGAGGGGGCAATGTTACGATCGCGCTTGGCTGCAGTGCTGGCGTCGCCACGCTCGTTCGGCCTGTCTGCGCCCCCTTCCACCCGCATCCTCTCCCTGGTATCTCGTGTCATACTATCTCGCTACATCCTGACCGTCGCAGCGCGCACCTGCCTCAGATCGGGTTACTTAAAAGAGGCCGCACTGCGGAATAAAAGGACTCAGACGCCTTTATCGGCGTTCTTAGAGCAGCCACCGCGTCCTTCGAGGACTCACGACGCGTTTCTGGGCATTTCGACGGCGAAGGTCGCGAGATATCTCGGAGACATGCCCGATTGTTCTGGATGGGAACCCAAGGGCTATTTAAGGAGGTTGGGCCGACCTTCGAGTCAGTCAGTCAGTCAGAGTCTGAGTGGGGAGTTCTCCCGCAGCGGAGTTTCCGGGCGATAGTGCCGCGGGTGCGGCAGAGTGGCGAAGTCCCTGGACGAAGGTTCCAGGGCAGGGAGTGAGTGAGTTCAGTGGAGTTGGGAGATTCCGGGCGATAGAGTCGCGGGCGCGGTGGAGTCCCGGGCGAAGTTGCGAGTGAGTCGTCGTGTGGGATCTCGGCGAAGGGTGTGACGGCGGCAGAGTGTGGCGACGGAGTCCCGCGGCGGAGACCCACGAGGGGTGCTGCGGCGAGAGTTGCGCCGGAAGTGCGGTCCAGCGAGGTGTGTGAAACGAGTGACTGGGGAATTGACATTTCTTTAAGTGTAATTAATTATTTGCTAATTTAGAAGATTATTTGTAAGTGTCAAGTAGTGGTAGTAAATAAAACTGTGTGTGTGAAATAAAATCTATTAATTGGGCTATCCTTACGAACCCGCAGGTAAATCGTAACAGTAATAATAATGGACGTAATAATCTTAGCAAGAAACAAGTACGTTATATAATTCCACAGTATGTTTTTTTTTCTATTTTTACAATTTTTCTATATTCGACTGCAAAAAGGGTGAAGAGGCAGTCATTTTTTTTATTATTATAAAAGTTGTATCTGTGAAGCTAATAAAGTGGGACGGAAGTTATTCGGTATGATTTATAAACATGCATTAAAAAAGTTTAAAAAAACTGTAACCTGACTACGGAAAAAAACACTAAAAGGTAAGAAACAAGGTAGGTGCTGTTTGATATCGTCGTCTTATTGAGTAAAACAAGTCATTTGATGTGTTAGATATTCATATTTATTTATTTCTATTGAAATCATCTATCACTTCTACATTAATAACATTATAATTCAATTCAAATGCCGTAGTCTAAATTTTACATGCACATTTAAAAACATCATAAAAACATTTTCATAATAATTGTATTACAGCTAGGTATACGATTTTATCCACAAAAAATAACCTAGAATAAAAATATTTGATGTGCTTTATAAAAATAATAATTTTCCAAGGAATTAAAATAAAGATAACTGCAAGTGTTAGAATAAAATAGATAAGTCTTTCATTCTTTATTTTGGAAGATTAACAAATAATACAACAATTTATGTTCCCGAATGTATTTGCTAAAACTCCTTATTTCACTTGTTTGTAATTATATATATATATATATATATATATATATGTGTGTGTGTGTGTACCTATATGTATATGTATATGTATATGTATATATATATATTTGTGTGTGTGTATATGTATATATATGTATATATGTGAGTGTGTGTACACACATGCATGCAAGTGTGTGTGAGTGAGTTTGAGTGAGTGAGAGTAAGTGTGAGTGTGTGTGTGTGTGAGTAAGTGTGAGTGTATGTGTAAAACTTAAGTTTCTATGAACATAAATAATAACAAATAATATGATGAAAGTTTAAGAGATTTAATTTATTTTTGTTCCAAACTATATTTATTTACAAACTTAACTTGATATAACCCCAAAACTAAAAAAAAAAAAAAAAAAAAAAAGGCTACTGCCTTGTAATTGTGTTTCTAATGAAATCACATAAAGTTAAACAATTTTTAACTGCTCAAGGTTAGTAAATGCAAGAAAGCATGGGAAAATAAAAAGCTTTACCGTTGTTTAAAAAGGAGAGGTAACTTCAAGCAACCCTCAGTTGAACATAGTTTAACAACAGTCTGGTGACACAAGCCCTCGGATTCAAATGCCAAAGAGTTATCAGAGATCAGTTTCTCTAGTGAAACAAATCTAGCAAATAATCATCGCAGTAACTTCATAGATGTATCACTGGATGTTGGGGCGATTCCAGAAAAAGTGGTCCTCAGTACGTAAGAATGAAAAAGTATCTAATTTTAATCATTCCATAGTCAAATTATAGATAAAGGGTGATACTTTTAAGCATTAGCAATGCATTTTGAGAAAACAAGAGTATAGTTGTGTTTTTACCAAAGTAAAGAGTGATTTCATATGTGTGTAACATTGTCTTCCACATTTCCTGACTTTAAAATCCTTCAGACATTGGCTTAATACAATTAAATATGATTTTTCACTTGTGAGTCACAAACATTATCCTATGCTTGATCATGATAATATGGTTTCACACAATTTGTGTACTGAAAAAATGATAATTGTGAAGTAGAAACCAAAGTTAGTGTAAATACTGCGTCACACAAGTAACAAAAAAGTATAAAAATATAAAAATAGAAATATAAGAAAAAAAAACAATTTGCAATCCTATATTTATAGCTAGTTCCACATAAAGATGATACTCCAAAAATACAGTTATTATAAGGGGAAACCTTTTTTTGACGTGACGTCTAATAAATTGATGAACGCCGTCTGCACGCAAGAAAAAGTGTCTCGTAATGCACATTGTCCCACTACGATGTGTCCCGTTACGTTCATTGTACGCTTGCGCCGCATCTATCTCTCTTCCACTCAATTGGAACAACCATCGATTTGTCTTTTCAATCATGTTTTCGTCGTTTGAAATATTAATATTATGTTAGTTAGTTTAGGTAAGGTTAGGTTAGGTTAGGTTAGGTTAGGTTAGGTTAGGTTAGGTTAGGTTAGGTTAGTTTAATTTAGGTTAGGTTAGGTTAGATTAGGTTAGGTTAGGTGAGGTTAGGTCACTTTACAAACTAACCACTGTCAAAAAATCCTGAAGGGCTGCCCATCCAAGGGGACACAATTCAGACAACCTTTCAAAAACACCACTGTCAGAAAAATCCTGATGGGCTGCCCTTCCAAAGGGCAACAATTCAGACAACCTTTCAAAAACACTACTGATAGAAAAATCCTGATGTGCTGCCCATCCAAGGGGCAAGTTTTCAGGATTATTTAAACTCTTAAACGAGCGTGTTTTCAGAAATTGGATGGGCTGCCCTTCTAGTCTCTGTACAAAAAAACCACTGTCAGAAAAATCCTGAAGGGCTGCCCTTCCAATGGGAAACAATTCAGTCGCCCCCGTATTTGCAGGCGTGCTCAGCCATGCCCATTTCAGACTTACTTATGTCTCTTCCACTCCAGGCGCTGGCGCCTGTTGTCAGGCCTTTGAGTTTAATGTTCGCTCGCACTTGCTCGTCATGCCCACTTGTTTTGCGTTGTTCGCCCTGCGGTCGAGCCTGCCTTGATTAATTTTTGATGCCTTTCCACTCGTTGGCTGCATGATTCAGGCCTTCTGCCCTCTTTTGATTTGCCATCTCGTTTTTTCTGGATTGTTACCACGCCTTGCCAGGTCCACAGGGGCAACTCATAATTATGATTTTGTCTTTTATTTTTTAAATGTTAAATTATTGAGTTTATGACCTGTTATACTTGTTTGTATTAATGTTATGTAAATCAATATTCTCTTATAGGGTAACCTTATATGATGTATGATAAATGTGCCATTTCAGTATTAACAAATGTACAAGTTAACAAATGTATTAATTAATGTTGTTCAAATTATACAAATGGATTTCTGCACTATTTATTTATTTACTTGTTCTCTTTTTTTTTATGATTGTGTCTTGTGATGTTTGAGGCAGTCAGGTGGGTGACTCTTGCCCCACCTGGTTTAAATGAGTGCAAATAAAAGTAATTTTATCAATTACATTGTAGATTTCATTTCACTCCTTCTTTGTATCCATACAAAATAGTGATAATTCAATAAAAATGGTTCAATTTTATTCATAAAAGTATGCAATCATTTCATCAATGTTTTGTTATGACGTTTTCACGTTAAACTATCGTCCGTAAACCGACTTTACAGACAAGCAATTTTTTTTTAAGATATAAATTAAACTGTCACACACGTAGGTAACAAATATTGTTACGTGTGTGATATTACGTGTGTGACACGAGAACAATTTATTTTATGTAATTTTCATAACACTTTTTTGTACTTTTAAATGTCAAGTTGGCAGTTGAGATGCAGAGTATTAAAAAAATATAACAGTATATAAAATTTTTACACATTTATAATTAATATCCTTAACAATAATACTCTTATTATTTAAATCACATGTGGTTCTAATTATGTTTTCAACCAGTCATTCACAATTAGTTAACATTAAATTATAATTATAATAAATATAATGGTTACTTCCTTAAACACAAAATTATTCATTTTGGAGGGAAACAACCAATTGTTTTTATTTATTGTGTTATGAGTGGGGAAGAGAGTGTATCTTTAAGCTCAAGACTGTGACAGTGTTATAATTTTATATAGAAGTTGTAAATGTTGTTAATATGAATCCTGAAGTATCAGAAGAATCACATAAAATGCCTATGACTAGTGCAGAAAGAATCAGAAAGTTCAGAACAAAGAGGAAAGATGACATAACCTACAAAGCAAGTAAGAGTACAAGAGTGGAAACCATAAGAAAATCAAGAAATGCAAGCATGTCATCAGCTGAGAAGAAAAGTTACCGGGATGCAGCTGCAGAAAGAAAACGTTTGAGCAGAGAAAGACAACGTAAAAATATATTGCCCGGAAGTTCAGCGAATAGTAGCCGTGGCAACTGTGAAACACCTCTACTCAAATGTAAGCCTTTCAAAACTCCCCAGTCATTAGGGAAAGCTGCGAGGAGATGTTGGCCAACATTACCACATTCTCCATCAAAAAAAAGTAGCAGTTGTGTCTGGACTTGCCAACCGTATGTGTTTAAAGTTACAAACTAAAATGGAATGTACTCTTACACATGCTCATACTAATTCTTTAGTGAAGAAACAAGTGACTGATTTCTTCACAAGACCTGAATTTGTGTATACTATGCCGGGAATGAAAGATGAAATTAAAATTTGGGAAAATGGCAAGAAAGAACATTTCAGAAAATTGTATTTAACTATGTATCTTAGGGAAGCTTATGCTATTTTCATAAAGGAACATGAAGTAGACGAGACAATGATATCATTTTCAACATTTTGTTCACTAAGGCCAAAAAATGTATTGCTTTTGAAGGACACTCCAGCTGACCAGTGCAACTGCAAGCATCATGAAAACTTCAGGCTACAACTTAAAGGGTTAAAAATTGAATATGATGGTTCCTTTTGGGATAAAATAAATTGCAACTCTGACACTTTAACGGCTCCATGTTGGACTGGATTATGTAATGATTGTTGTGATGGTAAGAAGCTGTCAATTATGTTTGAAGACATTGATAAATCAGTCCAGGTTTAATGGAGATACTGGGAAAAAATGATAATGGCCACATCATAGTAAAGGCAGTGAAAGTGGGTTGTACAGGTGAACTAATAAAGGAAATTTTGGAAGTTCTGCCTAGGTTTCGAGAAAATGTCAAAATAAAGCGCATACAAAGTGAAGCGTTTGAAAATGATCAGAGTTCTACAAGTTGATATTGCAATCAGTGCCGTGCTTAGTGGGGGGGTTGGGGGGTGTTTTCTCCCCCCACACAAATCGACAGAGGGGGCGAAATTTTCTACAGGAGGCGAAAAATCAAGGAGGTATGTACATACGGCTATCTTTTTTATTTCGTTTCATAAAAAATTTGATAGTTAATTAGTTTTGTACAACTGTTTCATTTAATGTAATAATTGATAAAGTAATCATTGTAAGCACTAAAAGTCAACAACCACCTCATCTTAACAGAACAAACACTAATATTAATTACGTCTCTCTACGTCAACGTCACATACATAAGTCACCATACTAGCAACTCTCACTTCCAACACAGAGCGCAGCATCGGTACTGTTCATTGCACTTTTACATAAGTGCTCCTTTCTTTTAGTATAAAATCAATGTCATTTACTTGTTAATAGTGTGTGTTGTTGTGTAAGATGTATGAATGGATGTATTTCTAATGAGAGATTTATATTTCTGTTTTACTTCTATGCATCATGTCCAGTAAGTACGTCTATACAATGTCCTTTTGTATGGTGTTTTATTGCTGTTAATTGCATGACATCTTCGGTCAAACTGCATAATGGAATATTGAAACATAATTTGTTATTGTAGTTACTTCATTACTTGTATTATAATTAACTGTTCGAGTGCTGATTTTCATATCTTAAAAACAGATGCATTAAAATTAAACAATATTTTCTTAATGGCATTGAGATTACATGAAACATTAAAAAACGTTGGCTACTAATTCACAAAAATACATTTTTCAGATAGGTACATAATATTATGTAAATGTGAAATCAACGTACCAAAAATAAAAGCTTAGGCCATCAGAGTTGAAGTATTCGTGCCTCAATTATAAAATTCAATAATAAATAAATCACAACATACACCTGACCCATCTCAATATCTCAATCAAACAATCATGATTATACTATTTGATATTAAAATAAAAATTGATGAGTTTATATTTTTATATTAATAAATCTATGTTGCCTAAACATTTTAGAAAGAAACTTGTTTTTATTGGCTCGGAAAGTATGTATATGTAATCTATGTGTTACACAGTGATTGCGTCAGTATAGTAAATTAGGTACCTAATTTTACAGATATGGACTCACACACTCTTGCAAAGCGGAAATATGCTAAACTTTCTGGAACTCAGCGAAAGCGGCAAAAGCGACTGCACGACGAAGAAGATAAAATACAACGAGCTTCTTTGCTAAAATTTTTAAATCCAGGCACAGGCCCTGCTCTATCTACATCTACATCTGTGGAAACTTCAGTTTCAATTGTAAGTGAAAAGTTGTTACAAAGTCATGTAAGAAGTTCTGAGAATTTATCTGAAGAAATATCTCCAACTTCAATACCGAAACAAACAAGCAGTTCAAATACTGGGCAATCTGGGCTCATTTCTGTGTAAGTATTGTTTCGGGATTTTTGTATACACGAAACATGTTCATTGTTAATTGTTCAATTTTTATCAATTTGAATTTATTTCAGGGAATCAACTTCCCTTGAAAAAAATGTTGATAACTCATTAAGGAATTGCGCAGTTCAAGATTATACTCCTTTGAACTCTGTGATGGATTTTGATCCAGCTCAAACTTTAAAAGACTTCCCACAAATAAAAAAAAAAAGAGTTCCAAAGGTTTTTCTGAAGCAGTAATAGTATCTACAATACCAGAACTAGCAAGCAGTTCAATTACTGGGAAATCTGGGCTCATTTCTGTGTAAGTATTGTTTCAGGATTTTTGTTTATACGAAGCATGTTCATTGTTAATTGTTCAATTTTTATCAATTTGATTTTATTTCAGGGAAACAACTTACCCTGAAAGAATCTAGATAACTCATTAAGGAATTGTGCAGTTCAAGATGATACTCCGTTGATCTCTCTGATGAATTTGGATTCATCTCCAAAAGTACTAATAGACTTTCTACCAAACCAAACTAATGAGATAGGCAACGACACAGAACTTGAAAATCTTCTCAGTCAAAAGTGGCCAAATGATCCAATATATTATGGTGGCAGATCTGGCAGTGAACTTAATTTTGAGACCAAGAAATATCTACTCAAAGTAGGGCCTTGCCAGCCAACAAAGGACCAATGTCAGTTTCACAAAAATAAGTATGGAGGCCATTTTACCCCTGCTATTTACCAACAAAGGCATCCAAAAACTGGCAAAGAAATAGCTCGTAGCTGGATCCATTACTCAGTGAAACATGACAGACTTTATTGTTTCTGTTGCTGGCTGTTCTCCAAAACTAGTGATCCTAACTACGATCCAGCATTTAGCAGAGTAGGTGTTTGTAACTGGCGTAAGATACATGGCAAGGTGGCAAAACATGAAAAATCATCTTTGCATAGAAATGCTCTGATTTCTTGGAAAATGGTCGGTAGCAATACCTTAATTGATCGTGATCTACAGTAACAATATGAACACGATGTTGATAATTGGAAAGATATTTTAAAACGAATCATTGATGTATTTCTTCTTTCTGCACAGAATATGGCATTTCGTGGGTCAGTTGAACAAATCGGCCATAGACACAGTGGGAATTTCTTGGCTCTAGTGTACTTGCTATCTAAATATGATCCGGTTTTACATAACCACATAAACAAGAAGGAAGGAGTAAAATATCTCAGCAACAGATTTCATAATGAGTTAATTATTTTTCTTGGCAAACAAGTTAAACAGGCCATCATTGATGCTATCAAAAATGCAAGATATTACTCTGTTATTGTAGATACAACCACTGACACTTCCCACACTGATCAGTTATCCTTCATAATTCGTTATGTCCAAATGGATGACCAAGTTAAAGTCACCGAGTCATTCATTGGATTCATCTGTATACCAGGAGATGAAGCAAGAGTCACTGACTTCATGGTTAAAATGCTCTCTTTCTTGGAAAATCTGGGACTGGATATTGCTAACTGTAGAGGGCAAAGCTATGATGGTGCATCAGTAATGAAGGGCTATTCTTCTGGAGTACAAGCACGTATGAAAGAACATAATCCGTTGGCTGTTTATGTTCGTTGTGCACCCCACACTCTTAATCTCGTCATAGCAGATTCGGCTAAAGTTGATCCTGAGATAGTAACTTTCTTTGGAGTAGTACAGAAGTTGTACACATTCTTCTCTTCAAGTAACCGTCGGTGGGAAATGCTCATAAAAGCTTCAGACCCAGCTATGGCTTCTGAAAGAATTCATGAATGTGACCCAACTGAAGATATACTGCAAAACACAAATGATGAAATACCTGAAAATCAACAAGACAATAGCCTGCCAAAAAGGTCAGTCATAGTTAAGCAAGTCTGCACCACACGTTGGGAAGGCCGACTTGCTCCAATTCGCAATCTCCGAAAAGCCCTGCCAAAAATCATTGATGTTCTCAAGTGCATCAAGTCAGAAAGTAAAAATGGCAGTAAGAAATGTGACTGTGATGGTCTTTTGAGTCATATATCAAAATTTGATTTCATTGTAATACTTGTTATATGGGAAAACATTCTAACGTTGCTGAATATAACAAGCAAATACTTGCAAAAGGCAGATTGTGATATTTTGACTGCAGCTGATATTCTCCAGTTTTCGACCAAGAATATACAGAATATGAGAGCAAATGAGTTCAGCAGTTTCATGGATGAAGCCATACAACTTGCAAGTAAATTGGGAGTTTCCGTGCAACTCTCCGAAAAATGACAAAGAAGAAAGGTATCATTTTCGGATGAGTTAACTAAATATGAGCCAATTACAGACAAGAATAAAGCTTTCGAAGTTAATATCTGCAACAGAATGTTGGACAGGATCATTGCAAGCCTTTCCGAAAGATTTGAAGGCCTTAGAGACGTAGCAAAATGTTTTCATTGATGTATCCCTGCCGACTCATGAAACTAAGTAGCAATGATTTACAGAAATCCTGTGAACAGCTGACGATACATTACGAGCGGGACTTGGCCAGTGGCCTCTATTCCGAGCTTCTTTCTTTCTTTCTTTAAGAAACATCCTGGCTGACAAACTTCCACCAAAATCTAAACTCAAAGATGTAATTCAAATAATTGTAAACAATGACTTGCAGGAATCTTTCACAGAATCCTTTACGGCATATAAATTGTTATTCACTATTCCAGTTTCAATAGCCTCATGCGAAAGAAGTTTCAGCAAGCTGAAACTCATCAAAAACTACTTGCGATCCACCATTGCCCAAGAACGGTTATCTGGACTGGCAATACTCTCAATATAAAGTGACATTGCTCGCAACCTATCTTTTAATACAGTTATAGAGCAATTTGCCGCTATTAAGGCACGTCGCCTGCACTGAAAAAATTTCTCAGTTTATGTATACAGTTCTTCTGCAAAAATAAATTTTTATTTATATCTTATTTTGTGGTATGATCCATAAAATATTTTCATTGTAAGATTTAAAAATAAGTACAGTGAAGATTGTTAAGTTGGATTTGTTTAAAATAAATTTATTTTCTTGAAGAATATTATTATATGCTAAAAGTATACTATTTCTGCTTTTGGGACTATTAGCACTATTGAAAAAGGGTTAAACGTTGTAAAATATATGTAAAACTTACTTTTTTCAATTGGAGAAATTGAAAAATTGTCAACACGTGTATGTTTAAAATTTACACCAACAACATGGTAAAATTACTGAAGTATTGATATTAATAATAAAACTTTTTGTCTATTATTGATTTTTTCCTTCAATCACCTAATAATGACGGGGTTGGGGGGGGGCGAAATTTTATAACCTCACCCCCCACTTTTTAAGGCTGTGCACGGCACTGATTGCAATGGCATATTCGTGTGAGTACCAAAATGAGATTCAGTCTGCTTACTCTGCTTTATGGTCACATGAAAGTGTGCATCTGTTCACTGCTGCTCTGACACCAAAGATAAACTTGATGTAAGTTTTTGGACATACGCCATTGCTAAGAACTTTTTCTGTTGAAGAAAAACTAATAAATAAAATAATTTTTTTTTCTATTAGTTTTTCTTCAACAGAAAAAGTTCTCAGCAATGGCGTATGTCCAAAAACTTACATCAAGTCATGCACTCCCATTGCACAAATCTTTTAAAGATAACACCAAAGATAAAGGAAAAGATACTGTGTATTGCTTCATAAATGAGTTGTACGACTTAATTTTTGCAACTCCAAACACAATTAATGAATTTCAAGAGATTATATTTAGTGATGGGCCATCATCTGAGTTTAAAAATAAATTTATGGTAAAGTTACTAACAGATTTAACACAAGTTTGCCAAAAACTTAACATGGAAATATTTTGGTACCAGCCATGGAAAAGGAGTTGTGGATGGAGCCGGAGGAAGAGCTAAATTGCTAGTAAGGCAAAAATCCATGAGTAAAGCTGAAAATTTTGTAATACAGAGTTCTTCAGAATTTGCCAGCACTGCTTCTCAACTTATGCCTTCAACAACCGTGCTTCATATTAGCCAAAGTGAGATAGACAGTTTAATCAAAACCATCACACCATGGTCAGCAGTCGGTGCAGTTAACGGTATCCAGATGATTCATGTTGTTAAAAGTGATGTTGATGGTAAAGTTTCCTTTTGCATGCTTTTGGTTTGATAATCTTTAAAAGCATGTTTCTTTAGTTTTTTAAACTATATTTATTTTTAACTTTTTAGTTTGATATTCTTTAAAAGCATGTTTTTTTAGTTTTTTAAACTATATTTTTCCATTCAAACTCAGATAAGCATCCTAGTTTTGTTGTAAATAATGACATTCATGATGTGAATGATGGAATGTTAAGCTTAAATAAAGGAGATTGGTGTAAAGTAATTTACGATAACAATTTTTTCCCAGGTGAAGTGCTCAACATCTCTCATTCTGAGATTCAAGTTAGTGTAATGATTCCTGCAGGAAACCACTGGAAGTGGCCTTCAAAACCAGACATTTTATTTTATAAAATGGCCAATGTGAAGAAGAGTCTGGGTCCACCAGAAGTAACTAGCTCACGAGGACAATTTAAATTTATTGATTTTTGAAGTACTGTACCATATGTCTTAATATTGTGTAATGCTTATGATAGGTTGATTGTATGTTTGCTGTTTGTGAAGTAGTGTGTGTGTGTATATATATAAATATGTTTAGTATTTTTAGTGAATAAATTGTTCTATGAACTGTTCCAGGTAAATAGGTATGAGACAGCCTGATTCATCTATGAGTATTTGGTTTTAATAAGGGAATGAAATTTTGCTGAGTGAATTTGGTCACATAAGTAACAGATGTTCGTCACACACGTAACATCAATACATGAGTTTATTGTGAAAGTACATACTAGGAAAGCAATGTGTTTCATGTTACAATGTATATTAGTCCATACAGTGGACTACATCACTATAATTTTTATTTTTATTTTATGCAATCAGATTCACAGTAAAAATGTAACTTTCATAAGAGTGTAAGATATTTCAAAATCTCTGAGTCACACACGTAACAAAAAAGTAAAATCTTTTAAAAAATACTTATAAATTTATTTAATCTGTTCCAAGCATCAAGTTTTATTAACAAATGTGTAAAGTGTCCATAAATCATGTTTTGAACACGAAAGCAACAATCTTAAGAGTGCGTGGGAGATAATATTTTCTCGCGCGCGGTCAGTTGAAGTGGTTCATTCTTTCCTCGTAGGATAGTGTCTCGTTCGGCCGCCACGAGCGTACGTAGCGTATCCATGCGGACATCCCGCGAACTAGTAGGAAAATGGAATGCCACCGGGGGGGGGGGGGAGGGGGGGGGGGTGGAGTATGGTGTGAGATAGAAAGAAGAATGAAATACAGCTGATAGGAGTGGGATGAGTCACCTGAAGCAGCGGCTTTGTGATGTGCTGAAGCACAAGAGAAGACACGACACTGGACTATCACGCCCGTTTCACACATAACCAGACAGAGCGGATAGAACATTTTTTTTTTAGTTTAAAGGAACGCCTATTTTATGCTTAACTCTTTCGGCGTCCATTTTATAACCTTCTTTACGCTTCGTGGATGTTACTGTGTGATACACCACTTCGTTTAAATAAAAACTGTACAACAGTTCTGGTACATAAATATTACAAAGCGAAACAACAAAAAATAGAACTTTAGATACAAGTCTACCCTACATACCTAATAGATTAGTATTGTCATCTGCCTGACAACTGCAGAACGAAACTTCTTATTTATACCTTTTTTAATACACTTGACATTTCTGACTCGTGTTTTGTAACAAATGTACCGTTGATTTGTAGAGAATAAAACACAACATAATTTGTTAATAGTTCGAGAAAATAACAGCATATTAAACTCTGAAAAATCTGCGATCTCTGCACTTTCAGCATTACAAAATATCGGCTTGACCTCAACTTTTTCGGCTCTTATCGCGCGAGGTGGCATACCAATGGCGCGTCCTGATAGGCTGAAACAGTTTTCCGCTGTCTTGTTGGCGTTGTCTGGCTGACCCGAATTACTAGACACTGGCTCAGGCAAATGAAGCTGAACTACTCCAGGAAATATCATCCTAATCAGTTTGCTAGTGTACTATTTTCTACATGAACATTTGCTAATTGTTTCTCCAAATTTCGTTTCGAAGATTAAAAAAAACATGTAGTCCGTGTAGTCTATGTTTTTGATTGAAAAGTCAAACAACAATTTGTCTTTTTTTTTTTCCCGCAATGGACCTAGATACTAGTTTCTATATTTTCTTTAAATCCAAATGTCCATACTTTAATTTTACTTTAATTTTACTTTTATAAATGTATGTTGTGTATAATTAAGTATACCTTTTTTTATCGATCAACATAATATTTGCTCCGTAACCAATTAAGTGAACTTAAAAGTGAATGTTACTGGCATTACAGTATATTACACATAAATTAATATTGCAATCACAACTGGTAATCATAATTTAAACAGAACTACTATAATCTATTTCACTGTCCGAATTTTGACGTTTAGCTTGTAAGAAAGGTCTCTGTAAACAGGATTGCAAAGATCTTATTTTACCAGAAAACTATTGGACTGCCAGAAACTTTTTAAAATGTGAACGTCAAAATTCGGACAACATGGACTTTATCTCAATGGAAGTTATTTCTGAATACAAATATTACCATATCAGTTTTTCAAAATTGAATGACAGTTCACTATATAATCATTGTGTTATGTTGAAATTGAGCCAACTTTTCGCTACAGAAAGAAAACGTATGTCTCTTCTCATATAACGTAGAACATGGTCGTGGTAACTACCCACCTATATACTACCTCTGAAGGTACAATTACTGAACTCGCATTCGCGGTGGCCTGGGTTTCAAACCTTTTCCAGCGAGTCTTGTAATATTTTAAGTAGTATATCTATATTGCGGCAAATATTAGACTAAATTATGTGTCGTTAAGAGCCATGGCCATCTATGGTGGAAGGCCGCGGCCTAAGGTGTGGGAGGGCTTGCTGCCTGTCGCTCAGTGGCTGTTCTGTAATTGAAGCTACCGTATATCTAAATATGATACCGAGAATATAACAGCTAATGAGCGACAGCCATTAACCCTAGCACAGCGTGGCCTTTCAATAAAGATGCCCACGAAAGAGTCCATCGAAAATTATTATTGAAACATGGAATTAATTTGAGTGAAAAATTATGTATTACTTTAGATTATTTTTTGTTCATGTTACATAGCATTTTCTTTCCATAGGATAGTCATAGGTTCAGCAACTTAACCAAAGTAAGTTTACTCTTAGTTATTGAGCACTATATATATATATATATATATATATATATATATATATATATATATATATATATATATATATATATATATATATATATATATATATATATATATATATATATATATATATATATATATATATATATATATATATATATATATATATATATATATATATAGAATACATATATACACGAGTATCTAAAACATACGTACAAACTTCGGCAGGCTGTTTCTGGAAAGAATACAAGACGAAAGCCTAATAACCACTTTACTCATTACTCATAAATCGAATTACGAACCTCCGAAAATGGAATTTTCCATATCTTGGAATTAACATCATCAGTAAGTAAACTGTGGCATATGATTTTTTAGGAAGGAAACTGTACACCTTGCAAACGTGCTTTGTAATAGCCAGCCCCGGTTTTTTAAATTTATTATTAGCTTTTCAGGTGATAAAATTTGCTAAAACAGAAATGCCGTTATATTTATTGAAGGATGTTCATTACAACCCACGTATCTAGTGGTGAAAAATTTGCCTTCTACAAAATCATCAGACGCAGTGCAATTTATACAAGAATAGGAAAATTTGATTTTTGGGGGTTCAAAACTCCGAATCCATTTACGAGAAAATTATGGTACACAGGTTTTCGTCCTGTATTTTCGCCAGGAATATTCTGCCAGAATTTGTCAGTATGTTTTAGATACACGTTGTATATAGAATACATTAGAAAGTTTACATATATACCTATATATTTATATAGAATACAGTAAAAATTTTACACATATAATATATAGAATACATTACTAACTTAAAAAATGTATAGGCCCTATAGAATACTTTAGAAAGTTGACATTCTGTGTTCAGCCCTTGCAAGAATCGAAGTTTTACAAATCGCATCCACAACCAGACGAAGGTACTATCTGGGTTATTTACCGAAGGTGCCTGACCCTGGAGGACCTTGACCCTTACCTGTAACACCATATTTTAACATTTATCTTGGTCTACATTTACCTTCACCTAGAATTACCCTGGCCTATACCCCGAACACCGCACCTAAAACCAAACTGAAGGATTTTTGGCTCATTTGGGTATGTAGTAAAGATCAAGGTCACATAGTCGTGTATGTATTAATAAAAAGTCACGAAAATGAAATATTGTCAGTAACATTAAATTTGGGGGAAAGACAATATTTCAAAAATGTTATGTGTTATGGGGTCAAAGGGTCAGAGTCTCTTGGCGTAGTGCAGCATGTCTGTAATTGCATAGGTGAAGCACCTTTATTGACTCAGTTTGCATGAGTCATTTTATGCAGTCTCGGTTTTTCACCAAAATGAGCCCAAAATCCTCCATGTTGGTTTTCGGTAAGGTAGTAAGGGTTGAGGTCAGGTTCATTCGAGGTCAAGGTTAGAGGCTAGTGTTAAAGATCTGGGTCAAGGTCACCCAGGGTCACGTTCCCTCGGTCAGTGACTTGGCAAGTTACTCCACCTGGCTCCACTTGCATTCAAACATGCTAAATGTTACTTTTGTGTAACTAGAGAATTTGACGTGAAATAAATTAATGTTGCAGATAAATTCAAACCTATAATGTCGGTTTTTAAATAAATTAAATGAAATTATACAAATGCTTTGAATATTAACGGATCATTAGCTCCATTTTGAATACAAATAGTGAACGAACGGTGAGCGATTGTTAGTGTCGCTAGTGGCTTTAAGTATTGGAGCCTACGGAGCTGTATTTGATGTTCTGAAACATTGTTAGATAGAGTTATAAAGATAAGTGTTAGTAACGGTTGTTCTTTAATTTCATTATATCTTCGGGGTATCGAATTGCTTCGAAGCTGTAGGTTCCAACAATTCTTTGAGCGATAAAATACATAAACTTTCCACCAATAAGTTTTTTAAATTTACTATATAAAGTACGTCAATATTTATTTTTAAATAAAGCATAGTCTTAGTAGAAAACCACATATGATACCACAAATTAACGATTAATTGTTAAAGAAGCTGGAATAGTTTTTACAATGTTCTCAGTATCAGTCGCGGTGAAAATTACGATTATTGTAATGTACTCGCACAAAACAGAACAAGAGTACAAAAAGGCTTCACCACCAAAAGTAGTACACATTAAATAATTGAAGCTATATCAGCTCGTAAGATTCGTTTACTGTGCCCAAAAGTTTGAAATACTCCTCACTTACAAATAAGTGTAACTATGTTACACCGCGTACTGGTACAAACATTTCGGGACCAATAACATTTTACGATGTAATTATAATATTCTATTAAACTGTACTGCTCCCCCGTGTATCCGACATCCAGTTATCCGGAACTACAGTTATGAGGAAAACATCTGCTGGCCCGTACAACCTCACAACACAACACGATGCCCTCCTCCCTTTCCTTTTTCCCCTCCGTCAAACCCATAACACCCATTCACTTGCCTTTTATGGTAGACGCGGTAGTTGCTTACAGCGCTACACCTTATCTTTCAGGTCGCACGTCGACCTCGGCCGGCCGCTAGTGCTATAGAGCATCCCACTATTAGATTGCAGTGTGGAAGAAAATGGGCGCATTCTCTCTCTCTCTAACACACGCCGATTGCCGTTAGCACTGTCCTTGTTTCTTCGTGCGTTGTTGCCAAATATCAAACGAAATTAAAATTTTAATTTTTGGACCAGGATATTGTATAGCATCGAAATACGCATCAGGCAATGCTTATTTTGAATACTTAACAATATTTTAAGTGTCCGAAAAAATTAAAAAACATAACTTATTCGCTGCGAACTGTGTTGAAGTATTCCGATATGTTTCACATAAAAAAAAAACCTAGATGTGTATTTCATTCAGATTTTTTTTATTAATAAATTAATGTCTTAGGACGCCACCGAACAAATGTTAAGACAAAAACTGTACAGGTTTCACTTGAATAATTTTTTTAATATATTGAAATGCATTTTCTCACAAACTGACACATCAAAAAGTTGACCAGCGGAAAAATTTTTTTCTATTTAAGATATATGGGGGACAAAAGCGTGAAAAATGTTCACAATGAATTGAATTAGTTTTTAAAAGCAGCTCCATCTCAATTGCTTCTACAGTTTCCGTGGAAATAGCTGTTAAAGATGTGTCTTATCAGTACAAGAGCGCGCGCTGCCGTCGTAAGAGGAAACAGGGTCGTGTGTTTAGATAAGTGGGGTTCTGTCCTACAAGCAATTTCAAATACATGGCTTCCTTAGTCAATAAAAATATTTTAATCGATTCTTGAACATAATATATAAAATGTATGAAATAAATACGAAGGAATTTAATAGCGATCATGGTACAAAATTTTGAATTATTTTTCTATCCTTCTCAACACCAAGCATCTTATCAAACATTGTTTTAGACAAAGTTTTGGAAAATAATTATGATATTTACAAACAATTTAAACAGATTTGATAAGGTGTATACTAAGGCAGTTACGTTTTTTTTTGTCCGGTGAAAATTTTTTTCGAACCCATGCAGTTATGGCTAATTGTATCAAAAATTTATTTAGAAAACATTTTTCTGTATTAGGTACTCCGAGTTATCATACGTTAAAACGGATTGGATATTATTCATATTATGGGAGTTGTTGCGATTTTTCTGTTTTTTGAAAAAATCTTCCCCAGTTTCGAACCAATTGTTCGGATTTTTCCCATAAATTACTCGACCGAGAATTTCCATTACCGTATTTTATTTATCATTTTGGACATGACTTGTCCAATAATACGGCATTTATCGGGTCCATGAAAATGTGACACACACACACATATATGGGATTTTTAAAACATAAAAGAAAACTATAAGAAATTTTCGTCTACAATAGGTAGTTTTTATTTGAAATTTACATAAAAGTGGCATTATTACAAATTTATATGTGTAATAGTATCAAATATTATAAATTACGATATGATTTCTTAAAATGCTTCTTGTTCGATCCAAATTACAAAGACACACATCTCCTGAAATTCGTAATGTGTTAGAGATTTGGCAACAGCGCGCGCCATAAGCTGTGTACTACAATCTAAGAGTGGGACGGGCTATAGATAGTGAACTGGCAATGCAGTTGTGCCGTATATATATATATATACGTTTAGTATTTGTTTATACTGTGTTATGTGATGTCAGCAACAATAAACATTAGTGTGTGTCCAGATGTAGCAATCCAAAATATGTAATGACCAAAAAGAATCCTGGATAAATGTTTTAAATTCTTTAAACTAATGTTTTTAATAGACGCGATATATAATTGTAATTTGATAAGTTTCCATTCACGTGTGACATTTCAAGAGTAGTATTGCATAAGGGTGTACGAACGTTCGAAATTTCGAACTCGAACCGAACTTTAAAATAGTTCGGTTCAAGTTCGTGTCAACAAATTTGGGTTCGAGTTCGTTTTTTTGTGACAACACTAAAACTTGTTAGTTTCTACATTTTAATAATACTAGAACCACGATTTAACGTATGCTCACGGCAAGGGCACCCATATGGCAGTTTGTAGGGGGGGCCCAGACTATATGATAGTTTGTAAGGGGGGGGGGCAGACCAAAAATTGACTAAAAGTGTCAAACATTACTCACAATTTGCCAAAAATCCTCAAAAAAGCCCATACATTTTTTCCTCTTCCAAAATGTTGGGGGGAGGGGGGCCACGGCCCTACCCTGCCCATGGGTATGGACGCCCTTGGCTCACGGTTCCAAGGATGGCATTCGTATCGCTGCCTTTGTAAAATCGGGGCAACGAGGAAACAAAAACCTCCGGCCGCAGCGTGTGCGTGGAATGCGCACTGGCCCGCCCCGCCAGCCCGGCGCCGCGAACTGTCTGCCCGCCCTCTCCCGCGACACCTTCCCACGCTGCGGCCGGTCTCGGATGCTACAGTCTCTGCGCTGCTGTTATTTGAAATATTCAGATACATGGAAAGTGTTATACACTCGTTTTAAATATTTTGGAATCAAAAACAAACTAATATCATCAATTTAAAAATAAGTTACCTAACTTTTATTTTTCCGCCTTGCAGAAAGAAGTCAGTTTCCTTTGTCACTATTCTTTTTAAAACGCGTCTTATTGCCACCAATTGCAGCGTTTCCCACCTATTTCAATTTAAAAATGTGGCTTCGTGGTAGCGCGATACAACAAAACAAGTAGTGACGACCTCCGACATGTGCGACATCTGTTATGTGTTACTGCAATGAACCTCTGCGTGCGGAGTGCCCGACATCTGCGTGAACTACGATGTGTAAAATTCGTTCTTCGTATACCGATTACAAAGGTTACGGCGGAACAGATTTTTCAGCTGGTATTGCTTCTAAATGCATCCTGCTGTTTCTAACTCATGCACACATATGTGTTGTATAATATTATTATTTTGTTTCCCATTTCCAGTCAAATTATACTAGCATTCGTCTACTAAACTTCGCCGTTTTTAGGAATAATTAGTTAATAAAATAAGACGCATACCGAAATTTCGAGTAATAACATTTTAAGATCCATCCTTACTCTGTAAATAATATTTTACCAAAATCCAATTTATGTCATGGCATTTACAGAATCTGCTCCACCGCAAACGTTGATTTTGCTGCTCGGAACCACATGTATTGCGCACTCTTAAATGTAAAAAGTTAAGATCAAACACAAAAAATTTCCTCCTAGTCACACACGTAACACTGGTTTGGTCCGTTGACACATTAGAAACACTTCCAGCCATTTTTAGTGACAGTCAATAATGACTAGATACTTTCCAGCATCATCATATTGGTTGTGTCCGTGTGCAACCTGATTCTTCAAACCAATCTGAACAGTGGAAAACCATCAGTCTCAACCATGTACAAGAGGTTTGCCCTTTTTAGGTCCAAATATGTCAAAAAATGTTGATTGTTATTTACCAAACTGAATTTTCTTCCAAAAAAATATACCTATGTAAAATTTCTTCAACTGGATCAGAAACTGTGAATCAGATTTTCCTTTTACTGTGACGGTTCAACAGGCAAATACTAGTGGTCGCTGTTTCCCAACCGGGTAGCACTGAGGTATGACTGCTCCGAGACCATAGTCAGACCCCTTCACAGACAGTCGTAGAGGATGTGTATGATCACAGTGAGCCAAAGTTATATTTTTTTGAACTATCAGTTTCAACTTCTTGAATGCCTTAGTATACTCTTTACCCCAAAACCAAAGTACATCTTTTTTTCAGAAGATGGCAAAGGGGACAGAAGATAAATCTGGAAGAAATATAGCCAGAAGAACTACAACTTCTAAGAAACTCTGAAGTACTATAAAGTTTTTTTGGCTCTAGTGCTTGAAGAACGGCATTCACTTTCACATTGGTAGTGTGAAGACCTGAACACAACTTGTAGGCCTATCTATTTTGAATACCAAATAGTCCAGATATTCCAGATCAAAATATTCAAAGTTAACACTTATCTTGCGAAAAAGTGAAACCTGCTGCCAAACGCTCATCTAGAACTGCGAACTCTCTCGCATATAGTTCTGCCGTGATTCAGGCTCCTATCAAGATATCATCTAGCAAAGCTGCTGTACTGTCCAATTCTTTCCAGCAAGGCATTAATTGACTTTTGAAATTTACTTTGAGCAGGGGCCGCTCTAAATGGTAGGGTGAAGGTTGTAATGGTTAGTAACTTCTATAATTCTTCACATACTTTCATTTGCTGATGTGCATGAGACAAGTCAAGTTTAGCAAATACCATACAGCCTGGCATTTTGTCAAAAACCAATTCCTGTCCTGTACCCAATACAAATTTATAAACATACCAAGTTCCAGATGTATGTCAAATTTGCAATGAAAGGCCAGTTCTCATATTCAAGCCACCCATGACTTAATACTCTCATTATTTTCCTTAGAAACATCATAAAACTTAAATCATCTTCCAAAACTTACTCAACAGGTGAAAAATATGCATCAAAAAATTGTAACAACTTATCAAAAAACAATTCTTTGGGTTTTTAGCACACCCAAATTTTCAATAACTTACAAGTGTCTACACCTAAAATATTTAGGACCAAGTTTCTTTCCCGCTTAACATTTTTGTTACAATTTGCTTTAAAAAAAACTGTGTGTTGATTGTTATCACTCCAAATACTTTTTACTTAGGTACCTACTCCAAAAATTCAATCATACTGAAAGCACCATCTTATTTTACCATAATTGAAAAACAAGCAATAATTATTCTGTATCATGTATACAGTTTTATCCCTTGATCCTGATGACATTAACCTATATATTTTTAACCTGTGGTACATGATGCTTGCTGTTTTAATGTAGTAGGTATGTCAAAAGATCCAAGCCAAACAAAAACATAAATATAATAAAACAAACAAATTACTTAGCCTACGTCAGATTTTGTGAATATTTTTTATTCATAGGTAATGAACTTATGATCATAATTCAGTCTCATAAAAGATTTTGTTATGTCCAGGATTTTCCTAAGCTGGATTAGGAATGGCTACTAGAGGTGTGTTATTACAAGCAAAGTTAAATTTTATCTTTACGTCTCCTTTAATTATTATCCTTTCAACAGTAAATAGGTAGGTACATTATAATTGATACAAATAGTTTCTTACACAAAATGCCTTTACATAGTTGAATAATTCGCTAAAACATGTATAATACTGATCCCAGCACCTGTAACATTCAATACTTGTACAAAATTATAAGCATAACATGAAACCATTATATTTTACATTATCAGGTCCCGCAATTGGACTCTCGCAAACCAAAGCTAGCCAGCTGTGAATGACAAAAAAGAGAGTCAAAAAGATACAGCGCATCATGCCTCAAACGGCTTAAAATATTAACGTAGACCAGACAACAATACAGAACTGGCAAAGCAAGATACAATTACAACAAAAAAATAATAATTGAAAAATTATTTAGCCACAAAACCGTACGTACCACAAGACAACTTGACATGGTTACCCTATTGCAGAATTCCAAACGTAATTTCCAAGTGGCAAGCCGAAACAAATAATTTAGAACTAATTTCAAAAGGCTACATAACGATCACATGACAAGAACAGGGCCACAGCCTGTTGGTGCCCAAGCACACAAACCCAAGTTCCGCGAAGAAGCTTACCATGACGAGAGCTCGCCAGCACCGTACCCCTAACTGACTTAAAGAGTTACAAAAAGAACTACATGCTGCTCAAATGCAAAGTGACCCGACACTGTCGGTAGCTACAGCTAAACAGGCCTCGAGACCCAGCGCCGAAAAACCTCGAATGCCGCGCCCCAGAAGGGGGACCGCGCAAGCGCAGTAATCCTGAAGGGTGGGGGGTTAATTACCAGTTGGAAGGAGAAGGAAGGGGTGACGAACACGCCGCGCCGAATTCAAAGTACATGACGTTGTCATTACATATTAAATTGAAACAGCAAGCATCAAGTAACAAGAGGATCAATTTACAAAAAATCATACCATTAGGATCAAAACATTAACTTGGATATATGATACAGAACTTTTACAGGGTTAGGTTAGCTACATTACTAGTACAAAGAAATCATTAGTACAGCTGAATAAGAATTACTAATTTATAATGTACCTAAACATACACTAACCATCCATTGATAAATATCTTACGTCACTGCTTTTCAGCAAAGTAAAACTAAAATTACGAAAAACCCCACTTGCAAAACTATATACGTTCTTGTATTTAACTTGAAAACAGTATTTAACAGAAAACATTCCTACTAGTTTCTGAGAAATCATTTTTGATTACACATTTCAATACCTGTGCATTGCCACTGCCACTGCAACTGTGTTGGAAGAAACTAATTACATCATAGCAAAGACACTTCGTTTATTTACTTCTTCACTTACAAAGCTCACTCACATAATTTTATACATCGATGACAACTAAAAAACAATGCAGGGCTGCAACTCCAACACATGAAATATCACTAATATAATAATTTACTTCCCAACACTTCCCTTTAAATTATTAATAGTTATATGTGTGCATATATATACACATATATATATATATATACATATATATATGTATCATATATGTGTATCATAAGGTACAATGCACTAGACAAGACCCATTTCAATCAAAAATTTGCAATGTTTCTCCTTTGACAAAGGTTTTGTCAGCATGTCCGATACCATTTGTTCAGTAGGTAAATAACATACTTGGATGGTCTTTTGCTGGACATGTTCTCTCAGGAAATGGTAACGTATGTCAATGTGCTTAGACCTCTGACTCGCGACTCTGTTTTTTGACAGACAAATGGCCCCTCTGTTATCACAATATATGATGGATGGTCCAACCTCCTGAGGCTGCAATTCTTTTATCAATTCCCTAAGCCACAGAACCTCTTGGACAGTGAAACTGAGTGCTATATATTCTGCTTCCACCGTGCTCAGTGCCACTGTTCTTTGTTTCTTGCTGTGCCAGGAGATTAGACCCCCCATGAATTTAGAACTACAACCTGTTACTGAGTGCCTCCTGTTATTTTCGCTGCCCCAGTCTGCATCACTGAAAGCAATCATTTCCGGGTCAGAGTTCCTGTCATATTGCAGTTTCAGATTCTTTGTACCATTCAGGTACCTGAGGATGCGTTTAACGGCAACCCAATGACACATCATTGGATTACTGTTGAACTGACTGACGCAATTTACAGCTTGTGCAATGTCGGGCCTAGATATCTGACACAAATACAACAAACTACCAACCGCCTGCTGAAAAGGAACCTCTGTGTCATCTTTCTCGCTTTCTTCATAGCACTCATCACCTTCACTAAATTCTGTTGTATTTCTCGGAGTTCCCTGAAGTTTCACACCTAAATCCATGGGAGTTGCGACGGGCTTACTGTCAGACATTTTGAAGCGTACAATGATCTCGTCGATATAGGGGCGTTGATCAATCCATAACTTGCCAGAGACACGATCCCTGGTGATGGACATCCCGAGGCAATATTTGGCTTCCCCTAGGTCCATCATGTTGAACTTCATTTCAAGGCTTGACTTAACCATGTTTTTAAGATTTTCGTCGTTGGAGAACAACAGGAGGTCATCAACATATATAGCGACAACAATAACACTCTCGCCTTGATGTGTGAAGTAGATGCAAGGGTCTGCTTTTGATTGGTTAAGACCCATTTCGATGAGAACTTCATGGAGGCGTTGATTCCAACACCTACCACTCTGCTTTGGGCCATACATGGCCCTCCTCAGTCGCCAGACTTTGTTGTTTGGCTTTTCTCCAATTTCATCGGGTGGTTGTACGTAAATCTCTTCTTCGAGGAAACCATGTAGGTAAGCTGCCTTGACATCCATGTGTGCAATATTGAGATCGTCTTTCGTGGCTAGGGCAAACAGGTACCTGAGTGAGGAGTATTTGACAACTGGGGAGAACACATCTTCGTAATCTATACCTGGCCTTTGGCTACATCCTTTGACGACCAAGCGAGCTTTGTAATTTGGCTGATCTGAGGAGGAGTTCTTAAGCTTGAATACCCACTTGGTTTTCAAAGGTACTCTCCCTTTTGGTAAATCAGTCCACTCATATGTTTCATTGCATGAAAAAGATTTCAACTCTTCGTCCATTGCTGCTTTCCACTTCGAAGCCTGTGGACTCTCCAGAGCTTCCCTTGGAGTCAAGGGCTCATCTTTACCTGAAGCAAAGTATGATACAAAGTCCTTGTCACTTTTAGTTTTTCGGAGGCGTGTAGACCGTCGTAGGTGGAGTTCCTGTTCCAAAGGTTCCTTATCAGAAAAACCATAGAAAGGTTCTTCGGCACTGTCGGACATGTCTTCATTGGGATCACGGCTGTCATGAGTTTCTTGATCCTCACTAGTACCATCTACCTCACAACTCTCGTTTGGAAGATCAGTCAGGGGCATTGTTTAAACATCCTTGTTAGGGCTGTCTTGCGTGTGACTTCTTTCTGGTGGACTCATGACTAAAGGGTTGCTCTGGCTAAGCATTTTGCCTTCCAGAAAAATTACATCACGGCTGACAGTTATTGCTTTGGTGGTAGGGTTTATCAAGCGATATCCCTTTGTGTCTTCACTATATCCCACGAATTTCATCTTCTCAGAACGGGCGTCCCATTTTTTTCTCTTTTCTTTGGGTACTTGAACCATGGCTTCACACCCAAACAACTTCAGATGGCTCAGGTTTGGTTTCTTCTAGTACCAAGCTTCATACGGGGTTTGGCCTTGGAGGGCTTTGGTGGGACTTCTATTATTCAAGTATACCGCTGTTGTAACAGCTTCTGCCCAGTATTCTTTAGGGAGGTGAGCATCTTGTAATAAACACCTAGCCTTATCGACTGTCTTTCTAATTGACCGTTCTCCCACTCCGTTCTGTTGAGGTGTATAGATGACAGTCCTTTGGTGCCTTATGCCTTTCTCTTTTAGGTATTGTGACATTTTATAATTCACGTACTCCGTCCCGTTGTCTGATCGCAGCATTTTTATCTTCCTGTTGAGCTGGTTCTCTACCAACGCACAGTACTCTCTGAAAAAGTCAGGCACTTGATCCTTGGACTTTAAGACATAGACATGGGTGTACCTGGAATAGTCGTCCACTAAGATAAAGAAGTACCTGTTGCCTCCAAGGGAAGTGGTTTCCATCGGTCCGCACAAGTCCGTGTGAATCAATTCAAGTGGTTCCTTAGACCGATATTCACTTCTTTTGAAGGGCTGTCGACTGTGCTTCCCTAAAATGCACACTTCACAGGGTTTTGCACTGTATTAAACACTCTCGACACCGATGGCCATACACTTTAGTGAAGCCATATCTTTCCTGTTTAGGTGACCTAATCGCCTATGCCATAAATCCTGTTGTGAGGTGATGACACAGGCCCGGTGATTAGTTGGTGTAACAAGCTGGTAAACTCCTCCATGTTCTGTTGCTGTGGCAATAAGCTTGTCCTCGCTGTTGTAGATTTTTCCACCATCACCATCAAAAATGACCTTGTTGCCCTTCTGTACAATTTTGTTGACAGAGAGAAGGTTAGTGGTAATGTTTGGTGAGTAGAACACATCCCTAACCTCAACAACATCGTCTCTCCCAGACACTGAAACACTGATATTTATATTCCCCACTGATTCTGTTTTAATTGTCTCGCCATTCACAGTGAAGATTTCCAGCTCACTTTTATTTGAATCCTTAGAATGTCTGTACTTGGTGATGTGCATTGAGGCACATGAGTCTAGATACCAACGTTCACATTCATTTGATGAATTAGAGAATAAGCATGCAAGAAATGCACTTCGGTCCTCTCCCTCCATCCGTTTTCCTCTACCTTCACCAGTTCTAGTTTGGCTTCGGCACTCAGCCGCAAAATGTCCTACCTTGTTGCAATTATAACATCGGAATGTGTGAGGCCATCTCCTTTCAGGTTTGTTTACATTTAAGTAGTTCCTGTTGTTGCTGGCGGGATGTGTCTTATTTCGTTGACCACTGTAGAGTGCTGAATCTCCTGGTTTGCTTTCACTACATTTTACATCCTGCAAAAGCTTGATTTTAATGGTGTCTGCGGTAATCTGAGTACCAGAATTCTCTAATGCCATTATCATTGGTTTGTATTCGTCCAGTAGGCCTGCCAGCAACAACGTGCCAATCCATTCGTCTGAGATGTCAAATTTAATTTCCCGGAGCCGCTGTGCCGTAGATATAATTTGATTGACGTACTCTTCGACAGAACTGCAATTATCTAGCCGGGTGAGGATCAGTTGTCTGAGTAACCCTACCTTGCGAGTCAGTCCCGAGTCCTCGAACAAAGTTTGTATGGTGTCCCAAGCTTCTTTCGATGTACAGCATTTTTCAATGTGGTGGATTAGGTCCTTTTCCACCAGCAACGATATCTTCGCTAGTGCTTTACCGTCTTTTCGTTTTTCGTTTTCATCTGTGATACCCTCATTTACGACATCCCAGTGGTCATCCAGCTTTAAAAGGGCCCTCATGTGGAATTTCCAAGAACAGTAGTTCTCGTGCCCTTTTAATTTCTCAACGAAGTTCAATGCATTCGCCGCCATGATACTTAAGTTGCGGAAAAACAAACAAAACAAAATTAAAATATTCGCGTACGCACACGAATGTCTCCGATTTCTTTTTCAATTACAGTTCCTGGGCCCATAACCCATGTTGGAAGAAACTAATTACATCATAGCAAAGACACTTCGTTTATTTACTTCTTCACTTACAAAGCTCACTCACATAATTTTATACATTGATGACAACTAAAAAACAATGCAGGGCTGCAACTCCAACACATGAAATATCACTAATATAATAATTTACTTCCCAACAAACTGCCATTAATAGTCTGCCCACCCGTGTCGGTTTGTGTTTTGATTAACTTTATTCAAATATTTTGAATGGTCAATTAGGAAGGTTAGCTATATTAAAAATACTTTCAAACATTGAAGAAGTTTCGTTGGGTTAGTATAGCTACATTAAAAAAAACTATAAAATATTTCTTATGGTTGCTTAGGAATTACCAATTTAAGATGTGAATATCATGACCTAACCAACATTTCACTTGATTTTACAGTACTTTTAATGTCGCTATACTAACCCAACCAACCATCCACAATAATTCAAGGTATTTTTTACATTGCTAACATAACCCATTAATCGTTCGCTACTATGTGATTCATAAAATACTTAAAATGAAATGACTTAAAATATTATTTCAATGACATTTTGACAAACAACCAATACAAAGAAAATATAAACATTAATATTTCCCTACAACTGCAATATTCAAAATGCAGTTAACTACTTGTACTACAAAACAATACCTCCGTTGACTGAGCAGAAGTTAGCTTTATCCGGCGGCTCTATCCGGCCGTCCGGGACAGAGAGCTTGGGACACATGTATGAAGGTCACCATGTAACTGCTCTAACGTTATGACTCTTGTAAAATTATTAAAACTTGGTTGGAAATTGCCATATTTGTGTGGAATGACTTAAGCTGTTGTTGTCCCAAGCTCTCTGTCCCGGACGGCCGGATAGAGCCACCGAATAGACCTAACTTCTGCTCAGTCCTCCATTGCCTAAAGTTCTCAAAAATAAACAGAGAAACCCATATGGGTAAACAATAAATGACAGCAGCACCGTCCATGCATGGGTATTTTCATGTAAGTTGAAAGTGTAATTTCTCATGAACCATTATGTATTTATACACATGCTGTTTTTAGGGTAAATACAGTAATGTATTTAATGTTGAAAATGGTATTTTCGTAATTTTATTTTAACTTTCCGGAAAAGTCGCGACCTAAGATAGTTACAACCTTTAGTTAAAACAGTAAACTTCTGGTAGACGTCAAGATTCATTCTAAAACATGTAAGAAAATTAAAATTAAAATCTTTTTTCGAAAAAAAAAATATTATTAGAATAAAACCAATTTTTTTAGCATACAGTTGAAACTATAAAACACCCTTTCGAGGGACAATAAAGACACATTAGTAATACTAAAAATAAACATCCGAAAGGTTTTCACACAAACGCGGCTATCATTTACAAGTAACCTGTACTTCATTGTAGTGCCATAAAAATATGTTAAATAAATAATACCTTCTCGTCCTCCAGCCGATATTAGATGAGAGTTTCCAGATATGCCTACCATCATTGTTGAGTTTGTCTGCTAACAAGACGACTGACTAAATTCTATTTATTGTCATATAAAATTCACATTTGAAAAATACAATAAACGCCGCCGTGTTTTGATCAACACATGTGAAAAACTACATAATAGATACCCGTCAAGTGCTTCTTACTACAATACAATACGATTATAATAATATAAGGATACTTCAAAGTCTCCAGGGGGAAAATAAACTAAGTACGGTATGTTTACTACTCGAATAATAGCAATATTAAAAATTTAACAATGACCATTCATAAGTAGGTACACCAACCTTAGACCAACTATTTATGGTCTAAGACACCAACACAACTAAAATATATTTTAAAATTAATGACACGTTTTACTCGCCGTGCCATTTTAAACTTTCAAACATAAAAACTGACTTTTCCGTGTTATCTACCTAGAACAGTATGGTGTGTGGAATTGTTAGCGGTGGTATTCATATTTATGTCTTGAACAAATCCTTCGTCAAGAAATTCTTATTTTCTTTCTCATTTAAATATTTGGGTGCCATAGACGTTGCTTGAGATATTCTCAAGAGATCGCAAACAAGACAGTCTTAATGAAGACCATCTAATGATTGTCTTATATTTCTTATTTCCGAGAGGACATTTCTTGCATCAAAGTCATTGCTTGAGAACACCATCGCATAAGCATGTTTCATATTCGCTGAGACCTTGATTAACTGTTTATAGGACAAAAGGTTGGCAACAAACATTTAATGTTTATATTCAGGGAACAGCTTCTTTAGGTTGGTTTCAAACAATAGGAAATAATGTTTTCTATTTAATTATAAATTTTTGTCATACTTTTGGGGTGGTAAATTATCGTACCAGTGACCACCTGGGATATACTTTGATGCCATCCCCACTACCTCTGATTATTTAGACGTGATTTTTGTTCAGTTCGAGATCTCAGGGAAGGTTCGGCCTTGTGGCTAGAGGTAGGGGTCAACGCAGTAGGGCCCCCCGAGCTGTTAAGGCCGCTCGGGACGCCTGAATAATAACACAAAGCTTCTGAAGATAATTGGTGAATTTAATACAGCACAGCCCAATACATGGTGCTGCCCGTTCTGGCCATAACTGTTTGCCCGACGCGACTAGTCACACGCGCAGCTCACTTCCTCAGTGGTGGCTCACGATTTTTATGCGCGTGAGGGGCGGACTTGTACACGTGATGCGATAGTTACAAAAAATACACTCTGATATGGCACATGATTTCTTGACGCACAATACACTACACTATGACCTAACTCTAATTAAACTGGGCTAGCAGCACGTAGGCCCGTGTCTCCGGCGACTCTACGTGGTGTCTAGGTGTGTCCCAGGGACTGACTCGTTATTAAGTTCGATGGCACGCGTCGCCTGCTGGCTGCCCCGTGCGGGCCAAAACTATGTAGCCGGTAGGCTAGGTTGGGCGTGAAGCGCCAACGTAAATCCACATAATCTCCCCACAGTACTTACGTATGACGTAGAACACTCATCTTGGAGCACTGATTGAATTAAGTTAAGTACCTCATTGTAAATTTAGGCCGACCGCGGAACTGTATGTAAAAGGTTGAAAAGAAATTACACTAATGAAAACTACATGTCGGTGAATGCAAATGTTGAAGGTTCCGCGTTGCGCGCAGGCTGCCGGCCTCTCGAGCTCCCGGAAGGACACTGACTGTGTCGCCGCATGCGACCCCCCTCCCCTGCCAGACCTCCCGCGGAAACGTGTGAATTTCGCGGGAAACTAAACCGGCCAGGTTCGGGACAAATCGCACAGTGAAACATGATTTTGCAAAGACTTAATTATTAATTAATGGAAAATAATGTTTAATAAAACCTGTGGAAAACATAATTAAAATAATTTGTTGTAGTGCGGCGGAGGGACATGCCACACCCGGCCGGATCCTTCCGCCGGTGCAGCACTCGTTGCATGGTGTTCGCCTCGTCGCAAGCACTGCATTTTGATGCGCGCACGAGCGCGTTCGGTGCACACGTTTTTACGAGACGCTGATGAGGCATAGCGGTCTATGCGACAGAGGAGCATTGGCGGTCGGCGTCAAATTCTGACGCCGACCGCCAACGCTCCTCTATGTCGCATAGACCACTATGCCTCATCAACGTCTCACAAAGGCGTGTGCACCGAACGCGCTCGTGCACGCATCGGAGTGTAGAAAGTGCAACGGGGCGAACGCCAGGTAACAAGTGCTACGTCGTCGGAAGGATCCGGCCGGATGTGGCATATCCCTCCGCCGAACTACAACAAAAGTAATGTATGTATTTTTTTCCACAGGAGATTATTACACATTATTTTCATTATTTAATATTTCTTTTCTTTCAAAATTATGTTTCACTGTGCGCCTTGTCCCGAACCTGGCCGGTTCAGTTTTCCGCGAAAATAACACATTTCCGCGGGAGGGCTGGTGGGGGAGGGGGGTCGCGCGCGGTGAGAGCGGCAGTATCCTTCCGGAGCTCAGAGAGGCCGGCAGCCTCCACACAACACGGGGCCAGCATTTTTAATTTTTACTGTTATGTAGTGTTCATTAGTCATAATCTTTCGCAAACCTTTTCTTTCAGTTCCGTGGTCGGCCTCGACTTACCATGTGGTATTTAACTTAAATTATTCACTGCTCCAAGACGAGCGTTCGTCGTAATACGTAAGTACTGACGTCGTACCGACCATGGCCGTTAAGCCCGTGCTCCGCACCACCAGTACCGTATCCCGTTTTCGGAGCGCACCCCTTGCCCAGCCGGATTGAGTAAGGCGAGCGCCTCGGGCGTGACCCCAATAGACATAATGAAATTTAAAGGTACGGAACCCCGGAGGCTCAAACCCATAATTCAATTAAGGGAAAAGCCATCAGTACGAAATTACTAATTAACCGACATGTAATAAGTGCGTCGTCGCCACTCCGGGCGAGTACACAACGCACGGAGCAGACAACAAACCTCATTAACAGTCACCGCGGCCACTGGCCTTAATTAAAATTCCCGTGACTATGATCAAGTCAGAATAGGAGAAATCCCTCTAAAACAATTCGCAGTGGGACAATATGTTAGTAAATTTACAGTCGCCAACTTGATGTCACAATTTAAATAATTAAATACATAAAAACCATTGTTAAGCCTTAAGCACCCAATTACCAGGTGCTACATTTTAATTGGGCACCTGGAACATGTTTTAACTGGTAATAGAGTAAATTCAATTAATATAAGTTTTTTGATGCCGACTCACAAAGAAGAGAAAGTTTCTCTTCCTTGCGAGGCGGCCATGTTCGGCAGTCTCAAACCACTCCGCGCCGGGAACAGACGTGTGTCCGTGGGCAGCATTCAAGTTTCTTTCATTGATTATTTTTATTCTGTACTAAATCTTTAAATTTAAAATCTCTTATTAATTCATCGCTGCCCACGTCGACTCGGCGCGTATTTTACGGAACCGGGCCTATCCCGACCGTCTTCATCTTGATACCGTGCTGCGAATCGTAGTGTTTCGCCGAACTTAGGAGCCCGCTCATCGACCCCCCCCCCCCCCTGCAAAACGTTAACTTTCGGCGCTGGCCGTCTCCAGCTAGCATCGAACCACGCCCCGCGAGACTGCCGCGGTAACCATTAGTGTCACGTAGTGTTATGTTTTTTTTTTGTGTTAATTGTGTAACGGCTAGACGTCGCCAAGTGTTGGTGAGAGTGTTTTGTAGCGGGACTAAATTAAAGGTAATTCTCACCAACTCGTGTACACTAATTTTTCATAGTCTCCCGTCCTCCACACGGCCGAGCGGCCTTCACAGTCAAGGGAGAGCCATTCAGGTTTCATTCAAGCCGTGTACCTGGCGGGGCACGCGGGGGCAGAGTACCCACGACCCAACATCAACGGCATAGCATCCCGCTAGCCTGGCGCCCCTCCGGACAACAAGAGCATCGCGACGCCCGTAGTACCCGTCAGGTACCCCCCGGACCTTTCACAGAGGTCGGGTGACGACAGTACTGTGGGTGATCTACGAGATCTACGAGATCGGCGCTTCATGCGATAACCTAGCCAACCGGCTAACTAGTTTCTGCACGCACGGGGCAGCCAGTAGGCAACACATGCAACCAAACTTACTAACGAGTCAATTTCTGGGACAAGTCTAAGAGTCAGGTATAGCCGCTGGAGTTACAGGCCTACGTGTTATTAGCCCAGTGTAATACGTAATGTGTAATTTTGAAGTGTTTTATTAGTCAGGTTATAGTATGTCATGTTAGGGTTTGTTTTGTAACCCCCGCATCGTGTTCAAGTGTATGATCTTACCGCGTAATAAAATCGTGAGCCGTCACTGAGAGAGTGGTCACGCGTGTGACGATTCAATTCGAGACAACCATTACGGCCAGGACGGGCAGCACTATGTATAGGGCTGTGCCGGAATAAATTAATCAGACGTCAGTCTGTACTTTCTTGTTCGCTTTCAGGTGTCCCGAGTGGCCATAACAGCTCGGGGGGCCCTACTGTGTTGAACCACTACCTCTAGCCACAAGGCCGAACCTACCCTGAGATTCCGAACATTAAAATCACGTAAATTTTCATAGAGGTAGCGGGGTTCGCGTCAAAATATATATTAATTTAGAATAAAAATTCCGACACTAAAATAAAACTGTAATTAGCTGGACTGATTACAAGCTTCAATAGTGTAGGTCTCTTCAATCATTTTCTATTCGCCTCCATCCGGATCGTTCAAACACATCAGCCGTTTAACTTAATCATCTCATTTTCAGTATCCCTGCGTATCGCTACATCGGGACTTAGAAGGGCCACACCACGTGGGCTTTCTTTGGTCTCCACGGACTACCCACATAGCTTTGAAATTTACCTGCACTGGTCTGCCTATGGTCTGAACGTACAAACACTCAACAAATGTTAATAACTGTAGTTCCACAACCCTAAGGTATTCATAACCCCACATACTATTTTGCGAACTTCCGTGTTCTATAGCCAATTTGTAAGATTTTCGCCCCTCGTGTTATCGCTTGTTCCAGTGTATTTCCGTGTTTTTTTGGTGTCAGCACTAGTTTCTAGTACATGAACGTTCATGTCACTCTAAGGCATACCTACGCGCGCTGCCGTAAGGCCAAGAACCATAGTTGAATCATTCCCTGCAGAAAGGGCTTCAGTCATGGATTCATCGAAAACGAGTTAATTATATATTCATTGTTTTATTCATTGTTTACAATTTTTTACAATAGAAAACGCTCAAACATGTGACTATAAAGCAGTATAACCGACATCCGAATTATATTTTTTCATGCAGAAAGGTCCCCAGTCAAAGACTGAAGACTTTTCAGCAGTGAATTATCATTGACTCTCATGAATTTTGCAACTATTGCTTTGTGCCAAACTAACAGCTGAAATTTAAGATAAGTATTACCATCGTCCGGGTTCTCATGTTCGAGACCGGGCGTATATCCTAGCGGGAAAACTGACTCTTAGTGAAAAATGTGTTCCAGGAGGGCGCCATGCTAGCTCTGCGTCTAACCAATTTGGATTATGTGGGTGCGTTGCCCCTGCGTGGCCTCGCTAAGACAGTCGGCGAAGTTTGCGGTGGGAGGGAACCCTGGATGTTAACACGTCACAGGCAGTGGCGTAGCTAAGGTGACTGGCGCCCCTGGCCAGACTTGAAAATGGCGCCCCCTCTTTGATTAAAACAGAAGGGGGGAGCGTTCAGTAACCGCGAAACCATCGCGGTGGCGCCCCCCTGCTCCGGCGCCCCTGGCGGGGGCCATCTCTGCCACCCGCTTGCTATGCCACTGGTCACAGGCCCTGTGCAGCATAACATACTGATTCCTAGCTGGGGTAGGGAGAATCAACACAATAATAGACACGAATTCGAACTTTATACTGTCGGTGACACGTCGCGCACGGAGTATGCAGAGTGGACGTTTTAATCAGGCGAACAGTTACAGTTACAATTACAGTTTACACTTACAAGATGTACAAAGAGTTACCCTACAAAATTATATTGCATTAAAAATTAGTGCTCTGACGCACTGTCACTAATCTAAGCCTCACGCCAGTCGATGTTAAGAGGTGGGGGGGTATATTGGAGGCGGCCAATCCCGAAAATTGCTATTGGGGCGGTGCCCGCATCCACCTGTGTGGACCGCAGTCTGCAGTTAAATTATATACAAGTTTTATGCGTAGTTGTCGTCAGTGCCTGTGCACTCGGCGTTCAACAAAAATTCACTTGTAGCGGGAGTTGGGCCGTGCAGTATAGCCCCGAGTTATATCTCGTGCGGGGAGTTTAAAGTTAAGTGGCTGGGTTAGGCCCTACACCGTAAAAGGACCGGAGATGCACGGGGAGTTTACGCAATTAAGAAAATATTTGGTTTGAATGACTATAGTTACCAGCAGTAATGTTCAGTGGAGACAAAATGTGATGACTCCCTGTGGGATGCACTTCCGCCCCGGTCTGCGAGTCACTCAGTACTGGCATTTGCCCTTAGCGCGAGGGAAGGTCTCAGCGTTCTCTCGCGCCAAAGTTGCTAAAGTTCCGTTATTCGGAAATTATTTTAATAACAAGAATCTGAGAGCAGCTCTAAATTTACACATTAATTATTAATACCTAACTAATCTGATTTACAGATACTCTTTAATAATTAGGGTTAGTATGACATCGTCCGACCGAAGGCCACCCTAAAGCCCGACCTGCAACCGCCAGTATCCGACCCCGCTAACGGAACGCGCCCCTAGCCATGGCCCACCCGAGTCAGACGAGCGCCGCGGGACTTAGGTATTATCAACGTCCTTAACTAATCGGCAAGACAAACCGAGTCATGTACACAGTAAATTCACTACACTTTAATGAATACGCCACTTTGAAATAACAACACCGTGCAACACAAGTGCGACATAGGAGTGCTCGGGCCACTCACGTGTAGTTTTTTACTAAAACATGTGTGAGTGCTCCCCTTGCGGCCTTCATCATGATTTTAATAGTGTAATATGTGACTTACCTCAAACCGCCCCAAATTAGCATTTATCATTCGCCACTGGAGTAGTTATCAAGCAACGAAAAGTCTCCAGTGTGACTCTGACAATTCAAACTTATTTTATACAAATTTACTAAATGTCATTTCTAAATCATATATATTAAGTTAATCATTAAGTTTTATTGTGTGAATTTAGAGCCACTTGCTTTTTGTTATTAATATAATTTTTTACGAATAATGGAACTTTAGAAACTCTGGCGCGACAGGGAGCTCACCTCTCCCCTCGCGCCAGAGCCAGACGCGAGTAGAGCGCAACTCGCGGACCAGGACGAACGCACGTCCCACGGGGAGCCATCATCTCTTTGTCTTCATAGAACTTCCATCTGGCAATTATAGTCAGACCCCGAAACCTTTTTTAACTACTCCCCGTGTGCGCCCGGTCCTTTTCCGGTGTAGGGCCTAACCCAGCCGCGTCAACTTAACACGCCCCGCACAACGCATAACGTGGGGCCGTGCAATATACGGTACGGGCCAACTCCCATCACAACATACTTTTAATTAATCGCCAAGTGCACAGGAACTGGCTACAGCTAATCGTAGACTTTTCTTAATTTAATAGCGAGCCGCGGCCCACACAGGTGGGCCCGCGCATCGCCGTTCACCAAGTACGGGATTAGCAGACTCTAATCAAACTCTCTCCCTCAACCTCGACTGGCGTGAGGACGTAACTTTAGTAACAGCGCGTCAGAGCGCCCAGTGTTTAATGACAGTGTACTTTATGTAGGGAAATCGTGTGAATGTAATTGCAAGTGTAATTTGCCAGCGTAATTAAACGTCCACTACGCACACTCCGTGCGCGACGTGTGAACGACAGTGCAAAGCCGTGTATTATATTTCTGAACCTTACCAATCCAGTTAGGGATCAGCGTCCTATGCTGTGTAGGGCCAGTTTACAGCAGGCATTAGGGACCCCTAACATCATCACCACCGCCGCCGTTCCTAGTGGGCCACGCAGGGGCTATCGGACTTCACGACCCACCTCGTGGCTAACCACCGCGTTAGCCTGGTGCCCTCCCGGACACTTTTCCCCGCAAAAGAACAGCCTTCCCGCTAGGAACACCGCCGAGTCTGGAACACGAGAACCCGGGCGACGGCAAGTAAAATTACGTAAATTAAGTTTAAATATTAAAAGTCACACTAGAGACTGTTCGTCATTTGCTGACTGCTCTAGTGGCTAGTCACACATAAAAAAAACAGGGAGGTAATATCTACGTTAACATAACACTATAATTAATTAAGGATGAAGGCTGCAAGGGAGACACTCACCAAAGTATTAAAGTAATTTCACACGTGAGTGACTCGGGCACTCCTGCGTCGCACTTTCCTTGGGCGGGGTTTTTAATAAAAAGTGGCGTTTCTATTAAATTATGTCTGATTTTTAATGAATTGGGGTCGATGTGTTTGTAAATTACGTATGGCCATCAGTTCTACCTGGTCATCAGGGGCTCGCCTTACTCGAGTGGGCCATAGCTATGGGTGCGTTCCGTTAGCGGGGTCGGATACTGGCGGTTGCAGGTCGGGCTTTGTGGTGGCCATCGTCCGGACGATGCCAGGTTGTTTGCCTACAGGCTGCAGGAATGGATTTCATTCTTTTTTTATGATTAAATTGGTAGTTTTATTGGTTATTTATTAGTACGGAAATGGAAGAAACCCCTATGGTGGGTAAAAAAGGAAGATTAATTCTTTATGGGCTAGAAATAAACTAAGTTTTTGAAAGTCAAGGGGAAAGTTTACATTGATTACAATTGAAAACTCGTGCCTGACAAACAAATTGGAGCACCTTGCTTACTAAGAATTTAAAAAATATAATTCTGACGACGTTAGGGCCGTTCCCGTGGTTCGGAGTCGCTGCCCAGCTGCTCCGGTAGAGAGGGTACGTGCCACGTGGCAAGGGAACTACCCTAACTTAGGTGAAATCAAAGAGTTTTTGACGTTAAGGTGTGTTTAATGCACACGTCACACACTGTACATGGGCTGTCACGGCTCCCCTCTGTGACAGTCCATCAGGGCGAGGCCCAGCTGCACGCACCTTGAGCGCGACACGACACTACCAGTGACCTGACTGGCGGTGACACGACAGTGACGCGACTGACAGTGGAGTGGATGACGGTGACGTGACTGACGACGCGAACGACTGTGACGTGACTGACGGTGACGTGACTGACGGTGACGTGACTGACAGTGACGCGAATGACGATGACACGAAAGACTATGACGTAACTGCCGACGCGAACGACGGTGACGTGACCTTCGCGACTGCGCTCTCTCATGCCACTTGGCGACTGACTCGACCCACGCTCCGCGACGTCTCAGCGGCCTCCCCCCTTGCCGCGCACACATGAATCTCCCCTCTTCCCTTCGTGTGCGAGTGCGTGGAGCCACATGGTCACAGGTGGGGAGACGCGACTCAGTCGCCCGGGAAACACATCTACAGGAACACAACAAGACAAATAGATATTCACACCCTCACATAATTACATAAACAAAACCTTTGTTACACTTTTGCGGACAGGTGCCGGCGCACACGCAAGCCTGAAGCAGCAACGGGCAATAATGGCCTCAGCGAGCCGGAGGAGCACTTGGGACGACGTCAAATGCTCCCCCCTCCCCAAAGTCATTCTGCCCGCTGATGCTATGATCACACGCACTTCACCATTAACACTCGGGCACTCGGGCGTTCATAATGGCATCCCATGGGCGGAAGTAGGAGTAACCTGCTGGGTGAGTACCCATGGCCAATAGTCTAGCAGGTAGGAGGGAGGCCTGCGCTGACGAGTGGAATGGCGGGCTATTTCCGGAACCTGGGAATTTGATGCAGTGTCTGGGTGCATAGGTGGGAATCTGTACCCTTCCTTCACCTCATCAAGGAGTTCAATGATTACTCCTTCCTCGGGACCACAGGGCCCTTCAGGTGGATAACCTTTGTGGTGGTGGTACCCATCCCCGTTTAACCCTTCCATTACTTCCTCGGGGAATACTATTTTAGGGATGGTGTCAATGGTTGGTAACTCAGGGTCCTCTTCATCAGGGATTGGGGTAAGGGATGTGTTAACGACGGAGTTTTGGGCATCCCTGGAGTCCAGCCTGTCAGCAAGCTCATCCAGGTGGTCCATAGTGAAACCGTTGGGCTCATACCCATATGCTTGTTGGGTGGGCGTAGCTTCTCGGGAAAATACTGGAGCTTTGGGATTTAAAGAAACCTCGCAACCTGCTGGGTTGGTATTGCCAGTGACCATTTCGTCACCGAAGTTCGTCGGCACCTGAGGTGAGTCCGATCTCCTTCCTTCCCTACTGCAGTGGTTTCTTCCAGGGTCGGTGTCTAGGGGAATCGGGTCAGAATTGGCACAACGGCCTCCTTGTGGTGTCTCTGGTTGGTCCCTGGGGCTGTCCTGGTCTGTAAAACTATCCGCGGCTCCTACGGTTGACGGCTGCTGCGGCATCGGGACCGTGGCTAGCTGCAAGGCATCACGGTGTATTTTGGCTATTCGGCCATTCGGCTGCCGCACCAGGTAAGTGGTCATCCCCAAGCGAGCCACCACCTCCCTGGGCTCGGACCACTTGGGCGCGAGGCCCGCGCAAAACCTACGGCCCTTGGCTGACAGATGCTGGAGCCTTACATGCACAAACTGGCCTAGAAGGATCTGCGGGGGTGGATTTAGGGACTGGGGTGTTCGATGATCCAAAAACTGGGCCTGATGCCTGCGTGCCCCAGCCCGTAGGTCCTCTACCGGGAAAGGTTCTTCTGTGTGAATGACGCCCAGTTCGGCTGGCAATGCTAAGTAGTGACCATGGAGCAGCTCAGCTGGAGAATATCCCGTGACCTCGTTCGTGCGCCGGCGGAGGCAGTACAAGAGGGTGGGGAGGTGAATGTCCTACTTAGTGTGGTCCTCATCAAGGCGGATACGGAGCTGGGTCTTAATGTCTTGGTTGCGGCGTTCAGTGGGATTTGATCTGGGATGATAGGTAGGGGTGGTGTGATGATGGACCCCCCACCGCCCACATGCCTTCCGCCAGCTGTGACCCGTAAATTGGACTCCATTATCCGTGAGCAGCACTCTCGGATACCCATACCGTGGGAACACCTCTCGGTACAGTAGGGCGATGATTGTTCCCGCCTTGACATTGGCGACAGCAAACGCCTCGGTCCATCGCGTAAACACATCAGTGACTACAATGATGAACCGCTTTCCCCGGGAGGTGCGTGGGTAGGGGCCCATAATGTCAAGAGCCACCTCGTGGAATGGGTGGTCAGGGCGTCGGGGAACCTGTTGTTCCACGCCATCAGGTCGACGCGCCTTACACTGTTGGCACGAACTGCTTAATGTCGGCCGTGACCTCCGGCCAGTGGAACGTCCTGCGGATTTCTCGCAGGGTCTGTTCAGCCCCAGGGTGCCCCGCCAGCTCATGACTGTGGAAGAACAGTAGGATGGCTGGCCGTGCAGCAGGGGGTGCATGAATACTCCAGCGGCTTCCTCTGCGAGCACCACGGGTCTGAAGCATGCCATCGAGACTACGCTGATAGGGAAATGCTTGGTCGCCACACTCGGCCAGTCGGGCTCGTGTTTGTGGGTCGTCCTACTGGGCATCACGCACGTGAGTCACCAGCTCTCCCATGGTGGCGAATTGGGTGGCCGGTTCTGGTGTGCTGGGCCCAGGCAGCATGTACAGTAGGGCATCGTCGGGGGCCGGGTCCGAATAGTTGGTAATCGGAACCGGGGGTAGGAGGTTGTCCCACCCCTGGTCATCGTAGACTATGGTTCTGGGGTCCGGGTGCTGGGAAAGCTCATCAACGAGCTCATTTTCCCGGCCGGGTACATGATCCACCATGAAGTGGAAGCTCTGGAGGAGAAGGGCCCACCGGGTAAACTTGGACTTGCCCTCCTGCACGGAATCCAGCCATTTGAGGCACTGGCTGTCCGTGCGGAGAATGAAGGGGCGCCCCTCGAGGTAGTGTCGGTATCATTTTAGTGCCCACACCACAGCGAGGCACTCTTGCTCATTGACATGGTATCGTCTTTCCGCTGGGCCAAACTTGGCACTCGCGTACTCGACGATACGTCTCTGGCCTTGGCCGTCCAGCTGGTACAGCACCACCCCCATGCCTTCCTGGCTGGCATCGGTCTGCACGAATAGTGGTTCGTCCGGCACCAGCCGCGACAGGGTGTGGTAGTTGCGGAGCTTTTGTTTTACCTCGCCCAGGGCCTGGTAGGCGGCCTGGGTCCACCGGAATTTTTGCTTTGGTGAAAGCAGGTCGGTCATGGGCGCGGTAATCGAGGCGAAGTGGGGAACAAATGACCTCAACCAATTCAAAAGCCCCATGAGTTTCTGGAGCTGCTTCCGTGTTTTGGGTGCCTGCTTGCCCTCAATAATGTACAGTTGTTTGGGCAGCGGGCGGCAACCCTCTGCGTCCACAATATGGCCCAGAAACTCGATCTCCTCTGCCTCAATGTGGCACTTCCTCGGGGCGCACGTCAGCCCGTGCCTGGCGAGCCGCTCAAACACCAAGGCCAGATGGTGTGCGTGTTCCTCCCACGAACATGACCAGATTATCACATCGTCCAGGTAGGCTTGGGCAAACTTGCCGATGTTGCCATCCAGGACACGGACCATCATGGTCTGGAAGGTCACAGGAGCATCCATCAGGCCGAACGGCATCGCACAGAACTGGAAGCGCCTGCCATCTGGGGCGGTAAAGGCTGTTTTGGGGCGGTCGGCGGGGAATACTGGCACTTGAAAGTACCCCGACTTGAGGTCAAGCTTTGAAAATATAGTGGCTTTCCCCAAGCCAGCGAGGGCATCCGTGATGTTGATTAATGGTGGTGGTGCCGGAATGGTGAGGTGATTTATTGCTTTGAAATTTACGCAAAATCTCAGCGTTCCATCTTTCTTGGTGGCCATTATGATACGACTATTATAAGGTGAATTACTAGGTTCTATGACGCCACTCGCCAGCATCTCCTCGATTTGCGCCTTTATGGCATCCTGTTCACGGGGTCCGAACCCGAACACTTTCTGGAATGGAGGGGTATGGGGCACCAGGGGTATGCAATGCTCTGTAATTGTAGTCCTCTGTAACTGGTCCGCAGCTGCAAACACTTGCGAATGAGCCCTTATCACCTCGTCGATGTCGACGTGGTGCTCGGCTGGAACTCCGTGGGTCAGCTCATCCAAACCTACAACTGTGCTAGGTGGGGATGGAATAGGCCGGTGGATACCATAGACAGTCCAGCGGCCGCGGGTACCAAGGTGCAAGCGCCCGGCACGGACTTCGTTTGTAGCATCGACCTGTGCCAGCCAGGGGGCTCCCAGGATAAGCTCCTCTCTTAGCTCATGCAGCACTATGGCGTCCGTTTGGCTAACATGGTCCCTTATGTGGATTTTTACCTGGGCGCGCCCAGACGTGGGCGCGCAAGCTCCCCTGGTGGCCAGCAGGACTGTCCCAGCCTCAGCTGTCACGTCAGCACCGGCGACGAGGTGGGCGGCAATATAGCTGTGGCTGGCGGCAGTGTCCACCAGCGCCTCCAGTTCCCGGCAGTCCACCCGGACAGGTATGCGCAGTAGACTGCTTTCCTCGGGACCCATGCGCCCGAGCCGGGACAGCGTGTCCTCTAGCCCTGCATCTACTGTCGAGGCACCCAGCGATGTAGGGCGAGCAGCAGAGCTCACCGAAGACTCGGGGCACGGCCCGTCAGGCCGGCACGTACCGCCCCCGCCGACGTCAGGTGGGCGGGGCGGTAGATCACTGGCGCCCGCAGCTGCTGGCGGGGACGCCGATGACGTGGGGCGAGCGGTAGAGCTCGCCGAAGACTCGGGGCACGGCCTGTCAGGCCGGCTTTGACCGCCCCCGCCGACGTCAGGTGGTCGGGGCGGTAGCTCACTGGCGCCCGCAGCTGCTGGCGGGGACGCCGATGACGTGGGGCGAGCGGTAGAGCTCGCCGAAGACTCGAGGCACGGCCTGTCGGGCCGGCTTTGACCACCCCCGCCGACGTCAGGTGGGTGGGGCGGTAGCTCACTGGCGCCCGCAGCTGCTGGCAGGGACGCCGATGACGTGGGGCGAGCGGCAGAGCTCGCCGATGACTCGGGGCACGGCCTGTCGGGCCGGCTTTGACAGCCCCCGCCGACGTCAGGTGGGCGGGGCGGTAGCTCACTGCCGCCCGCAGCTGCTGGCGGGGACGCCGATGACGTGGGGCGAGCGGTAGAGCTCGCCGAAGACTCGGGGCACTGCCTGTCGGGCCGGCTTTGACCGCCCCCGCCGACGTCAGGTGGGCGGGGCGGTAGATCACTGGCGCCCGCAGCTGCTGGCGGGGACGCCGATGACGTGGGGCGAGCGGTAGAGCTCGCCGAAGACTCGGGGCACGGCCTGTCGGGCCGGCTTTGACCGCCCCCGCCAACGTCAGGTGGGCGGGGCGGTAGATCACTGGCGCCCGCAGCTGCTGGCGGGGACGCCGATGACGTGGGGCGAGCGGCAGAGCTCGCCGATGACTCGGTGCACGGCCCGTCAGGCCGGCGCGGACCGCTCCCGCCGACGTTAGGTAGGTGGGGTGGCGTGGCTGGTTGGAGTTTCGGAGAGCGGGGCCCAGCTGTCTCATCGACCTCACCTAGGCGTTTCCCGATGGTGTTGTGTCACCTCTGTTTCCCCCTTCTCCGGCGGCCTTGACAGGGCATTCACGGTGCCAGTGGTACATTTCTGTTGGACAGTACCTGCAGCGGGGAGGCCGCTCTTCGCGGGCTGTCGGGCCTCCACGTCGCTCCCCTCGGTTGGCCTGCCGCCAGGTCAGCCGCGACTGGCCCTGTGGCTCAAGGTTGCGTCCCCGCGACCCTGGCGACTGGGCGGATATGCCCGGCGGTGCTGGCGGGCCAGTGTACCGCACCAACGATCCAGCATCTTCTGGTGACCGCACCGCCGGGGTGGGGTTGGGCCTCCACTGCATCGTGGTCTCTGTTGCACTCTGTATGGCCTGGATGTCTCTCTCTGTTTCTCTCGCCATGGCTAGGAAATCGTCCACGCTTCTTCCTGCGGCGTTACGCATGAAAGGTCGTAATTCCGGTGACAGTAGCTCCACAATCACTGGCAGTATCTCGGCGACTGAGCCGCTTGTCGTCAGACGTCGGTGGAGGCATAGCTTTTGATAAATAAAGCCTTCCACGCTTTCCCCGGCCCGCTGTGTTTGACAGTACAGCTGGTACCGACAGCTGGCACGGGAACGCGCGTCATCAAAACGGGATTCGAACCGGGTAACGAATTCGGTCCAAGACATCCGGTATTCGCCTGCTATCGCCCACCAGGCTTGGGCACTGTCCCGGAGCTGTCCACTAACTCTGTCCGTGAACTCGTCCTCGGGCACCGCGTGTCTTGATAGTCTGTCCCAGCATTCTTGCAGAAATGCATGCGGATCTTCTTGTGCTCGCCCTGTAAATACAGGCAGTGACACTGCCACGCTTGCCTTTCGCGGTACCGGTTCCGGTTGTGCCACCCCATGGCGCCGCACACCGTCGTTACAGGCTGCGCATAGAAATAGTCCGTCCCTGAAATTAGCGAATTCGCGTGCAGTCGTGCAATTCCGGTGTCTGACAGTGCCGCACACATAGCACCGCGCCGTCTCGCCTGGTCGCCCAGGACAGCCTACCATCGCGCACGTCACGCGCTCCCTTATCACGGCCCGCTCTGTGCCATGGTTATATATTTCCTTTTTTACAGTCTTTTCCTTAGGGGTACACGAGCACCATAGTGTAGTACCCTCCCCTCGCAAACTGCCTTCTCCATGTGGCTTATGACACACCTGGCAGACCCCGTCCATATTCACGCGCACAGGTGTGTAGCATTCCGCGACCTGCGCGGCTGACCAGCCCGAGCGGCGGACCGGGATGTCAGGTGACGGGAAACAGACAGGCAGGGGGACCCGCCTCCCCCCCTCCGCGGTCGGAGGTCCCGTTTCCGCACGCTCTTCGTCACGCGGAAGTTGACCCGGCGGCGCGGTGATCTTGAATGGTCCGACTCGGCTGTACTCGTTGTCGCTCGGCTGGACTCGGCTCCCGCTCGACCCGAAGGGCGCAATTCTCCTGCGCTCATCCAGCGCGATCCCTTGAAGGGGAAAAGGGGGAAGAACGAACTCACTCGCGCGGCCGAATGAAACCCGATACCTGTGTGACGCGCTCTTATCGCTTGACGGCGCAATCTCACACCATTTTGGCGCGTTGGCTTCCGCTCCCGCGCCGCTCTTGTCCACGGTCGACTCTCTGCAGCATTCTCGCGGCTCCCGAAAGTTTTGAAAATCCGCACTTTTCATGTCCCTTTCTATGTAATAGCTCATGGTCAGCCACACTAGTAGGGCGCCATTTTGACGACGTTAGGGCCGTTCCCGTGGTTCAGAGTCGCTGCCCAGCTGCTCCGGTAGAGAAGGTACGTGCCACGTGGCAAGGGAACTACCCTAACTTAGGTGAAATCAAAGAGTTTTTGACGTTAAGGTGTGTTTAATGCACACGTCACACACTGTACATGGGCTGTCACGGCTCCCCTCTGTGACAGTCCATCAGGGCGAGGCCCGGCTCCACGCACCTTGAGCGCGACACGACACTACCAGTGACCTGACTGGTGGTGACACGACAGTGACGCGACTGACAGTGGCGTGGATGATGGTGACGTGACTAACGGTGACGTGACTGACAGTGACGCGAATGACGATGACACGAAAGACTATGACGTAACTGCCGACGCGAACGATGGTGACGTGACCTTCGCGACTGCGCTCTCTCATGCCACTTGGCGACTGACTCGACCCACGCTCCGCGACGTCTCGGCGGCCTCCCCCCTTGCCGCGCGCACATGAATCTCCCCTCTTCCCTTCATGTGCGAGTGTGTGGAGCCACATGGTCACAGGTGGGGAGACGCGACTCAGTCGCCCGGGAAACACATCTACAGGAACACAACAAGACAAATAGATATTCACACCCTCACATAATTACATAAACAAAACCTTTGTTAGACTTTTGCGCACGGGCGCCGGCGCACACGCAAGCCTGAAGCAGCAACGGGCAATAATGGCCTCAGCGAGCCGGAGGAGCACTTGGGACGACGTCAATTCAATCTGCCTAATTCTGTGAAAGACTGATTAGTAAATAAAAGTGTTGTAGATTAAGTTACACTTTGTTCAGATTATGTTTTTTCTCCATTGATTTGTGGAGGTAACTATTATCTTTTTTTACTTCTTTCTCTTGTATGTTTTCATTGTGACTTCCAGCAATAAAAAATTATTTTATTAATAAAAAATAATAAAAAATAATTACAAATACATCTGTGTCCTTTTAATTGTTGTATCCCTTGATTATGTTTTAAAGCTTACCAGTAAATTGATGTAAGTCACATTTCTGAACAAAATGAATTAACCAAAAATTATTAAAAAAATAATAACACAAAACTTAGGGTCGTAACTACTATATGTAATATTATGGAAATATTTAATATACCAAAATTTTTATTATTTTAAGTGAATTAATGAGTGTAATGCAATTTTTTTAATACTGTAAAATTGTACATTTGAGGGTTACAACCTTTTACCTTTCCACCGACGATAAAGTTTGATGTCAACACTCATTCCTAACTTGTATTGCAAGCATTTATGCTTTTCTGTTGCGTACAAGTCAAAAATAATTATGTCCTAATATTGATGAAATAAACAGTTTTATTTTAATTTCTTGTTAAATTTGTATAATATGTTATTCAATAATTTAATTTTGTTTATAAGTTAGGTCCGTGATGAATTCACGAAGAAACCAATGTAAAGCTGAAACGTGTAAAATAATGGTTTTGGAAAAGTACAAATGTACGTAATTAAAATATGATGTAGAAGTGTTCACCTGACCCGCCTTCTCTGCTCTTTCCTGGAGGATCGCTCCTTCCGGGTGCGAGTGGAGAACACCCTCTCAGACCCCCGATCCATCCAGGCTGGCATCCCACAGGGTGACATCCTGAGTCCCCTCCTCTTCACACTACACATCTCCGACCTCACTCCCCCTCCCGGCACCTACCTCGTTCAGTACGCTGACGATACCTGCCTCATCGCCTCCTCCATCACCGAGCAGTTGCTCAGGGACCGCCTCAGCCGAGGACTTCTCTCCCTTAACACTCAATTCCTTGCACACGGCATCGGTCTAAACCACAACAAAACCAAAGCTATCCTCTTCTCCCATTACCACCCACACCACGATCACCCCCCCCCCCCCCCCAGAATCAACCAGCACACCATCCTTTGGTCACCCACAATCCGATACCTGGGCGTCACACTAGACGCATCCTTCACCTTCCTTCCACATTTCAACAACATCCGCGCAAAACCAGGGCAGTCATGGGGTCTGGATTAGGGACAGACTCTAAGTGCGTCTCAGGCCGAAGCCTATACGCTCTAATCATGCAGGGGTAGCCATGCGGGAGAGGGTGCATGCATTGTGTGCTAGGAGGGGATTGGCCAGCCATGGCAGCGATTGGCTCCATGACTAACTCCCCTCACTGACTATTCTAGACTAAAACTAGATAAGTTGGGCCCAGGTAAAACCTGCATAGACACAGGGAAAACCCTGGGCACTTACATGCGGGATGCAAAAATTCATGCATTAATTACATGCGGGTTGGCTACGGGAGTAGAAGGATGGCTCAGGAAGAAGAGTTGGAAGAGTAGAAAATATCTACTAAGCAAGGGCGGGCGCTTGGACATTTCTGTCCGCATTTTGGTTTGGGCATGACTGGTTTTTAAGGGGCGACTTTCGTCGTTTCCCGCCAGGCTGCCAGCCAGCCAGGTTAGCTGAAAGAGAGAAATGCAAAGTACAACTATAATTATAATTATATGGCCGCAGCACCCAGGTTGCCCCAGCTACCACAGCCATGTATGCTCGACATATTGTGCTGCCAGCCTGGGCATGTCAATCATTGGCTAGTACAATGTTGCTTATTTGCACCGCAGGACGTGGTCAGGCACATGGTCAGGCACCTATTAAACGACTGTGAGTCTGCTCACTTAATAATTAAAATATGCCGAAAACTTTCCACTTTGCTAATATGTTAAATTATAATATGAAATGGATCGTAGAAAATTATCCTAGAGGACGTAAAATGTTTCTGGCTCGAACACAGAACACCCCCCCTCCCATTATCAAACCCCCCCCCCCCGGTCCAACCACGATGAAACATTGTCAGTTGGTTCGGTTACGTACATCCTGCAGGCTGTGTTTGCTCTCCATCATTTTCTTTGTCTCGCTATCTATCCAGGGCGCAACAACTAAATTTCCAAAGGGGGGACAATATACCTTTTTATAAAGAATCATCGATCGATCGATCATTGAAGCGGGTGGTCCGGGGTATCTCCCCCAGGAAAATTTGTATTTCAAGGTGGATAATGGTGTTATTTAAGCAGTTTTATTATCTAAAAATTTATTACACAGCACTTTCTTTGCCCCCGTTTGCCCCCACTTCAAGGTTTCAGAGGGGGGGGGGGGGGCAAAATAGCCCTTGTCCCCCCCCCCCCCCCCATGTTGTTGTGCCATGTATCTATCTCTCTTTATCTCTCTCGGTCGCGAACTCCCAGACCTGCGTAATTTAATAGATCTTTTTTATTGCGATCTTCGATGTGTCATTTACGAACTGCACAGTGCAGAACAACAAGCAGACATATCTCGTTCGCTCGCTAGTTATTTAGGAAATTCGTGAACTGCATGACACGCAGGATACAGCACGAAACAGTTCACACTTACATAGTTTGTTTTCGTTTTCATTCTTTCTTGTGACAAACGTAGATAAATGTCAATGTCAATAAGGAAATGTGTTGTTTGTAGGCGTGCGGATAGTTTAAATTAGGAAGTACGAAATTGTATTACCTGTTTTACAATAATATAATAATACTTTAATTCATAAAATTACACCAAAACTTCAGTTATCGTTATATACATTTATAAAAAGCACACAAAACTAATTTCATTAAAATTTTAAAGTGATAGCTGTCTGCCGAATATTGTTTTTTTTTTTTTTTTTTTTTTTTTTTTACTCTGTTCATTGCTTCATCATTCTCAGTCGAGTCGTTTCGAGATTCGTGGGCTGAAAGAGGTTTGAAATTACAAATTTTTAATATTTTAATTGTAGGCAGAATACTTTAGGAAAATCAAATGTTCAACAAAGTCGTCGAATAGCATTAGTGCCAAATAATTATAGAACATTTAAAAATCCAGCCAATGTTATTAATAATAATTTTCTAAACATAAAATTACATCAATGAGATTATATAGGTACCTACGTGGAATCGTAGTTTTGCCAACTAATACAGTTACTAAAATTTTATCACAGCTGGCTTACATAATTAGATTGTCGTAAATACATAGATAGTTATTTCTTGTGAAGAAAACCCCGCTACCTCTATGTGAATTTACGTGACTGAAGTATTGTTCGGAATCTCAGGGTAGGTTCGGTCTTGTGGCTAGAGGCAGTGGTTCGACACAGTAGGGCTCCCCGAGCTGTTTCGGCCACTCGGGACGCTTGAAAAGAACAAGAAAATACCGGCTGATTTCTGATTAATTTATTCCGGCACAGCCCTATACATAGTGCTGCCCGTCCTGGCCGTAACGGTTGTCCCGAATCGAATCGTCACACACTCAGTGGCGGCTCACGATTTTACTACCTGGTAAGGACACGATGCGGTGATTACAAAAACAAACCCTAACATAACACACTAGAATCCTGAGCAAGATTACACTTCACAACTATAATTAAGTAGTACTCTGGGCTAAGAACGCGTAGGCCGTAACTCTGGCGACGCTACATGAATCTTAGGACTGTCCCAGAAATTGACGCGTTAGTAAGATTGTTTGTTACGTGTTACCTACTGGCTGTCCCGTGCGGGCTGAAACTAATTAGCCGATTGGCTAGGATATCGGGTGAAGCGCCGATGTACCATCTCGCAGTTCGCACATAGTACTTATTACGTATCACATCGAACGCTCGTCTTGGAGCACTGAATAATTAGGTTACATACCACTCGGTAAGTCGAGGCCGACCACGGGACTGAACGAAACGGTTTACGGAATTATACAACTATTGAAAACTACATATAAATGAAAATAAGAAGTGCTGGTCCCGTGTCTCGCAGAGGCAGCCGGCCTCTGAGCTCCGGAAGGATACTCCCGCTATCACCGCGCGCGATCCCCCTCCCCCCCCCCCCCCCCCAACCCTCGGCACCTTCACGGAAACGTGTGATTTTCGCGGGAAACTGAACCGGCCAGGTTCGGGACAAGTCGCACGGTGAAACATAATTTTGGAGAAAATAAAGTGTTAAATAATGAAAATAATGTCTAATAATATCCTGTGGAAAAAATTCATAAACATTTGTTGTAGTTCGGCGGAGGGATATGCCACACCCAGCCGAATCCTTCCGCCGACGTAGCACTTGTTAACTGGCATTTGCCCCGTTGCACTTTCTACACTCCGGTGCGCGCACGAGCGCGTTCGGTGCACACGCCTTCGTGAGACGTTGATGAGGCATAGCGGTCTATGCGACATAGAGGAGCATTGACGGTCGGCGTCACTTGGATTAGGACTATTGTTGGCAGACGTACTGTAAAGTACGGAAAACGGAAACAATTGTATGTACGAAAATTCTTTTGACAGTTCACTAATCCTTTTTACACAACAGTAAAATATAGAATAATTATATTCTTTTCCATTAATCTAATTTCATGTTTTACACTGTCACAAAATTGCTTGGTTGAATTATAAGTATAATAATTTATCTATAACATATATAATTATATATTTATCTGTGATACTGCTTTTATTATGTTAATAATATATACACTTCGTTTGGAAATTATAGATAGTGTCTCAATGAGGATGAGTGCGCAGTTGCTGCTGGCCGGGTGAAACCTTCGTCGGTACTCGTAATCAAGTACTCGGATCGTCGAGTACTTGTATCATGCAGACCCAGATAATGCGCCAGTCTGTGTGTACAGTAGCTAGGCAACTTCTCCGCATGTACTCTTGGATCGAGTACCTGCTAGAGGTGGGTTGTTACAGCAATTTTCGGTATCTGTTCTAACCTGTTACTGATACAGTAACATACTAGTTACAAGTAGCTGATACTTCTGTATCAGCTAGAGCAGTAGTAGTCCCAGGAAGCAACAAGGTATCAGCATTCTCGTTACAGATTACACATCCTCCGTGCTATCATCACCAGCGTAAAAAGGTATCAGTTTTCTCTTTCCACATTCTTCGTAAAAAGGTATCAGTTTTCTCATTCTACATTCTTCGTAGTCGTAAAAAGGTATCAGTTTTCTCATTTTACATACTTCGTAGTCGAAAAAAGATATCGGTGTTCTCTTTCCACGCCTTTCGTAATCGGAGTCTTCAATCTTTGCAAGGAGCACGCACTGAGCACTGAGCGTACTTTGATGTAAAGCCTAAGATGTACATCAAGTTTTGTCCCTGCCCGACCACGCCCGAATATTCACCTTCGGCCAACATCGGTATTTGTTTTATTTTTGCGCAGGAAAAATGAATTCAAATATTAAAAGTTGTCGGTTAGGTTAGTTACATTAAAACACTTTAAAACACAATGGACGGTTAGATAGGTTAGTATAGCTACATTAAAATTAACAGAGATGTATATATATATATATATATATATATTGATGCCAGCTACCTTCTGCCGAGGTTATGTTGAGGGTGTGGAGTTGCTTCTGGGCGCCAACTAGCAATAATAGCTACGTGCTAGTGCGTAGCCGAGACTCTTGACTCAGGGCGTGACGTCGCCACGTGGCCGGCAGGCAGTAAGGGTCGTTCCGTAAGAGTTACCCCCGGCTGTTTAGCCACCAGGGACGCTATGCTACGGGCGTTGTAACAAATACGCGGAGGCTCAATTTAAAGTGATTTATTGTCAGGCACGCTATACATGCGCTGCGTCGTGCATGACCCGCTTACTGGGAGCCGCGCTCTACAGGACACGTTTCTGATGGGCTGAAAACTCACGCAATTCCGGGAGAGATGGCAAGGGCGGAGGTCGAGAGGCTCCGCGGGCGACACGCGACTCGTCTCTTTGGAGGGTGGTGATTAACTGGCGATGGCTGTGACGTCCGCAAGACTCCCCAGCCTCGCTCCCGCGAAAACGTGTCGTGTGCAAAAGTAATCCCGGGCCATGCACGCCGCCTGATCGCGCTAAAGTCCAGGATTACAATTAATATTTAAACATAGCCATTACTTAATTAATATTGTTTTTAAGAGTGCTGAATGTTAATTTCAAAGTCCAGGTAATCAGGTCACCTAACAGTACCCCCGTGGTCGACTTTCGCGCGGGCGACAGTCGATTAGGCAGGGCAGCTTATGTTCGAGGCGTTGCACCACCCCGCACCCAGGTGCGTTCACGTCGCACACGCTCGGGGCGAGGCGGCGATGTGCCATAGCGGTCTGTGCGGATTCGAAGAGCACTAATGGTTGGCGTCAATATATATAAATAAACCAGAGGTTGGCCGAAGGTGAATATTCGGGCGTGTTCGGGCAGGAACAGAACATAATGTACATCTTAGGCTCCCCCTCCCCTACATTATTTCCCTTCTTTATCCCTTATTCGTCGTGCCACTTCCTCCCCTTTAAAAAGCTCCGCCCAAGTGACCGCCATCTGCAATCGGGTTCTGCGCAAATTGGCCATGGTGTTGTTCCAGGTGAATTCTAAACTGACATTAAAGTACTTGATACTTGAATAATGTATTTGTTGCAGTACTTGATACAGGCGTGTATCAGTAACAAAGTAGCAGGTTGATAATCTGCAACCCACCTCTACCTGTACCTGCAGAATTGAGTCCGCTGCAATCGCTATCCAAGTCACTCGAGTACCATAAAGAATCGAGTCTTCCACCGAGTCTACTCGACTCGTCGCATCACTATAATATATTACAGAATACAGATTACACTAAATTAAACAACAGTCTAGCGGCAGCGCCGCTACTTCCTGCAACTGGCTGCAAAGGCCGCACCGCTCACATTCGTTCCAGGGCCGGTGGGGCGATTACGCAACGGGAAGCCTTTTTTCACTGATGAGAGAGCAAAACGCCCGATCGTGCATCTTCGGGTGTTTTTTTGTTCATTGTAAATAAATATGGCGGGGTTGATAAAAGGAAAGACCATAAACAAGGCAATGGTATTTATTTGTAATTGTTTTTAGAGGAAAATACCTAATTGAAGAAACGTACTTCTTGGATTTGTATATTTTTCATACCGTATAAAATCTAGGAAGTCTTTGTCTTCCACAAATATTCTCGGGACGCCCCATATTCCCTTGCAGTTTTACTAAAATTGTAATTTTCAGGTAAGGACATGATATTTAATGGTCAATTAGGTTTGGTTAGCTACATTATAAATACTTTAAAACATTGTTGACGGTTGATTTGGTTAGTATAGCTACATTAAAGATACTGTGAAATCATGTAAACGGTTTCCTAGCACTGGATAGCTAAATATTAAAAATTTATTTGTTAAGCAACAATAAAATGATTTTACAGTATTTTTAATGTAGCTATACTTACCTAATATAACCAACCATCCACTAACCAGTCTGTGTGGCTTTTTTATACTGGAGAGAAAAAACGCGCGAGTAAACTTAAAAAAACATCCTGGGGGCTGTAGCACAATGAAACTAATAATACTAGCGAAAATTTACAAGTTTCAAGTTACAAATTACTAGTACTTGTAATTTATGTTGCACAAAGATGGTAATGTTACTAGCAAAATTCTACAAGTTACAAGTTAGAAATTACTAGTACTAAAAATTTATGTTGCACAACAAAAACCATACTCTTAAGGCCCTGTCACACTGTCAAATATATTTTATCCAATTAATTGGACAACAAAATTTGAAGGGTGATTTTGGATGAAATACGTCTTCAAATATATTGTATTCAATATTATTTGACGAGCAATGTAAAATATATTTGAAGTCATGACGCCACTCCCGCTGCCTGTTTTAGCTTTTAATTAATTATTAGCGTTGTAAAATATCTCAGGGGTTTTAACGGGGGTTCGGCCTCGTGGCTGCAGGCAGGAGCGCGTCTCGTTTCGAAAATTACCTGGGCTGTTCAGGCCACCCAGGACGCTTTGTAAATGAATAGTAAACGAGTTACAGGACACTGCACTTTATTCAGTATTTATACACTCATTCGTCCCGATACTGGCCGCGTCCGTTGTCGGACCGCTATGACACGCGTATCTCTATACGTGACAGATTGCGCGACCAAGATGGATTGCAAAGTTATATCGACAAACTGAAACAGTGGGTTCTCGTTCCTGTGAAAGGTTTAGCATGTAAATGAAACTGGTATTGCCCCAACTTAGGCGGGCTGGTAAATACGTAGAAAAGTTCCTTTGTTCAAGATGGTTTGCAGTCTAGCCTGCTGCGAAATATTAACGTTTCAGAAATTACGTGGACACGCCAACTGGAGACGTACACGTAAAAGGCCCTTACACATGAAAGTTAGTCACTTAAAATACACGTTACACTTTGCACTATAAAAACGGAGAAAGTTACAAGACGAAAGTTAGTCAGTGTTATTCTCAACACTTATTACGGAGGATCTACGACGATAACGATTAATTGGCTAATCAGCCGAAAATTGCGTACCACTACTACGCAGTCCTTAAACTGGACATGGAATTACGTATGAAAATAAAGTTCCCCGATGGGAAGAATTTAATAAATTAAGAGCCGCACGAAATATCGTGCGACTGGGTTGGGGTCGGTGCCGAGTTGATTAAAAGATTTACAAAACTTACACTATTGCTGAAATGTTGAAGAGATGCTAAAGTTGATGACCCGACGTTCGCGGAGCGCCCGACCCCTTCGAGCTCCAAACGGTAACTGAGCGCGAGACCGCCCTGCGGCCTCGCGCCTAACCACGTGAAACTCGGGAAAACCGACCCGGCCAGTTTTGGACTTAAAGACAAGTTACAAAATATATGCTTATACAACAATTAGACATAATTTCCCTTACATGAATCCTCTTTTAAATTGTTATTAATTTAGTTGTTTTAATTTGACAAATAATTATATATAATTAGCTAGGCGCATTGCCACACCCGGCCGAGCGCTGACGTCGCTCTGGTGTTCGTCGCGGCGCACTTTCACACACTCACGCTCGGGCGTGTTCGACGCACTTAGGGGCAAGTGTTGTTGTGGCATAACGAACTTTGCGGACCAGAGGGAGCACCGGTGGTTGGCGTCAGTCATTTCACACTATCAATTTTCTTTGAGTGAGCTCGTTTTACCAAACATTCTGTAGAGAACTGTAAATGACAGTATTTAGAATCAAAAACAAATTTTGGGTCAAGGAACGCGGGCATTTTAAGTAGGTTATATTCCAATTTAGGTATATTGTGATCATACACAGTTTAAAATTTACGTTTTCCAGGTGTTTGCAATGCCTGCATTAAGAGCATCAAAGTGATTCAAAAGCTGTAGCTGTAATTGCAATTGTAGCAAGTCTCAGTAAACTAGAAGAGAAATCTAAGAAAAGGAAACGCAGATGGTGGACGAGACAGTGGATACTTTCCCGGCAAACAAAAGGTGTTTTACCCCTTTTTGTCATGAACTTCGATACGAAGATGCCGATTCATTTCCGAACTATTTAAGAATGGATTCTGAAAGTTTTGATCTTCTTCTTTCAATTGTGGAGTCTCGCATTGCAAAGAAGGATACTCATTTGTGCCAGTCGATCTATACCAGCAAAGCAGAGGCTGGCAGTTACATTAAGATATTTGGCGACAGGGGAATAATTTAAGTCCCTTATGTTCTCTACAAGTATTCCACTCAACACCATCTCAAAATTTGTACCTGAAATTTGTAGTGCAATTTATAGTGCTCTTAAAAAACAATATTTAAAGGTATGTTTAGTAAGAATAAAACATATAATGAAATGTAAATCTTCTCATTCCCGCTTATTTTCTCACCCAACTAGCTGCTGTTGTATGGACACTTTCACTTGTATTTCATCAAAATTGTTCCTATACTTTAAAGTGAATGTGTTAATTTTTGCTGTGTTTAGAAATTGGCAATTTTGTTTTATTTTGAATTAAGTGTATTTACTGTTACAAACCTCAACCTGAGCCTTTAAGCTAACTTCACCTCAGTCACATTATCTCTTTAAAATATTTTTTTAACGAGATATTAGACCAGGTATGCTTGTTTCGTACAGCCTGGGAAGTATAGGCTTACTGACAAGAATCTGCTACACAAATATTTACATTCACGAAAAATGGTATTACTTTCAAAACTTAAATAATAATAATTGAACACGTAGGCAGAATTTTAATATTTCTAGGCCTTTCTTGCAAATCACCAGAGCTACTTGCTTACTCAGAGATGCTGCTTTAACATAAGTCAGTACCATCTATTGTCAGGAAATTATGAGTATATTCCAGAAAATTCCAGACAATACTTACAGAGTAGCAGCTATTGTGAAATAAGGAGAACAATGACTTATAAGAAAGAATGATTGGGTAAGCCAAAATAATTTTAGTTACATTAAGTCTCTGAATTGAAATATCTTAAAATTTATTTTAGGTGTACTTAATTTGGATTTGTAGGTAAAAGTTCCGAAATACATATCCTAGTTTTGATACCTCATTCCTGATGGCACATTTTGTACGCAATGCTTGCTGTTTTAATTTAGTGTATCAACAATACCTGAACATAAGCAAAACTGGTATAGCAATCAAATAATGATCGTAAGTTGAATAGAAGATGTTTTCTGGTTTAAGGACCATAATATTCCAAAACTACAGTAACTTCTTTTAGTCAAATATGTTAACCTGCACTTCCGTACATACAGATTCAATTGGAGGAAAATATACAGTGACAATTATTCCAGCAGGAAATAAAATAGTATTAATTCAATTACTGCATTTATTTCCCATTCGCCATTGCTGATATTTAAACGATTACACTTCGGAAACGGAAACAAAAGCGGCCGCTTTATTTTAGATAACTCTGATTGGCTGATCCCATCCAACATCCAACATATTTTAGAACCAGTCCTATACGTAAAATATTTGAAGGAAACTCTAGACATTCAATCTCTCAAATAAACATGGCTGCGATAGTGACGTTTAACGTGACGTCACAACCCTCAAAGATATTGGATCCAACATATTGGAAAGTGTTGGAAGCTAAAATTTGACAGTGTGACAGGGCCTTAATAAAAATAGTTGTTTTCTACAAGTTAATATTACAAAACAACTAGTCAGCTGATTTAGAAAATGTTTTCCTCATTGTATATTTTGTCAAAAACTGTAGTTTAATTAGGCCTTGTGGACTAACAATTGGCAAAAAATGCATCAAAGACCGTGTTTTGTTTGTCTATGACTGTTGTGTTGTTGTTTTGAACAACTGGCATATAACGTTGAGGTCAGTTGGAGATCAGTGGCATCTAGTCTGGGCAAGCAAGGCAAGCAGTGCTTGCCCAGGCAGTTTCCAGACATTGTATTTTTCTAAATAAATATTTTATTCACAATAGTATTTTACTTTGGCTCGTGCAGTTAGGTGTATGTATTTTTTACACTATCTTCTAGGGACCCAATACTGTGCGCTGTGCGCTGTAAGAAAAGATCTCGTTGACACACAAAACATGCTGTTTTAGAAGCGTTGCTAGGTTTAGAAGCGCTGGTAGGACCGCTTTCAGCAGGAAGGCTGAAGCAGTAGTTTCCTTTCGAAAGGGGGGTGGCATGGTACAAAGGTTCAGGGAGGGGATTGGCTGTAAAAATACATGGTAGAAGCTACGAAAGTAACTCTTTCTTGCCGAACTGAAGCGAACATGGCCGAAGCAGACGGTGTAATTATTCCGCCGACTGCTTCGGCTATGTCCGCTACAGTTCGGCACGGCAAGTGGCGAGGTGGCATTTCAGTCGGCGGTCGTCTCTCTGGGCGCGCGCATCTCTCTCGCGGGCTGTTGGCTGGCAGTGCGTGGGCATTTGTGGGTGTACGGGAGGCGGCCTAGCAGTGCCAACTGCTACCGACCGCGTCCCGCGGGTGACGGATACGGGATCCCAGCTCGAGAGTTGCAATCTCGCTGGGGTGATGTGAATAACCAATAGCAGTCCACGGACCAATGGCCGGCCTGTGGAGTCGTTATTACTGCTATCGGGGTGAAAGGTAGCCTGAATGCAGCTCGGCGCGTGGCAGAAAGCAGTTCCGTCGGCGAAGGCACCGCAAGTGAGCTCGATGTGCCCTAGATGCGAAGTGTAAACAAACAGCGGGCTGGAACTTGAGGAGTTGTGGACTGCTGCGCGCGCAACGGAACTGAACAGCATCGTAACTCTGAAGGAAGAGATGGCGGCGCCTTCTAGTCGGGGCCCTGTTGGAGCCAGTGGTAGCCCTGGGCGGTGCGACCAGAAACCGTCCCAGGGATTTTGGAGGACAAGTGGGTCCGATTCACAAGATACTTCATTCGCCTGAACGACTTATCCCTACCCTGGCTTGAAAGGTTGTTGTCTGTTGACTGGAAGAAGGAAGATGAAGATGGCACAATGTCAGGCTGCCTTTCGCCCCGTGCGCCCGCAGTTTGAGCCGTTTTACTGGCTCGTCTGCCCACTTCTGTTTTAACTGTGGCTGCCTGGGCAGCTGGGCTGGGCTGACGAGTGAAGTCGCCCGCCCCTGGGGGTGCATGTGCCCCTGGTTAATAATAACCCAGGAGTACCCAACATTTAAATGCGGGCCGCAAGGCCCAAGCAACCAACTCCAGCATGGTTGATTTTTCAGCCCCTCCAACTCTTCTTACCTGGACCCTTCTTCCCTCTTGTCCAGTAGTTACCTGCTTGCTTAATGCATGTTAATATTGATCCCCGCATGACTCGGCCCAGGGTTTTCCCTGTGTCTATGCAGGTTTTACCTGGGTCACATTAGCTAGCTTTTAAGCTAGGCGACCAATGGGGCGTCAGTCATGGCGCCAATCGCAGCCATGGCTGGCCAGTAAACTCCAATAGCACACGATGCACGCGCCCTTGTCCTGCATGGTTAAAAACCCGCATGGTAGAGTGTATAGGCTTCGGCCTGAGACACACTTAGGTCCTCCCCTAAACTGGATCCACCCCTTACACACTTAGAATAATTTAGGATAGGAAAAAAAATCGTGGCGTTTCAGGAATGATTGACGTGCCAGTTTCTTAGTACACGTGCCAGTTAACAGAGTTTCTGATCACGTATGAAGATAATTTCTTTTGTGTTGGTACGAAAAATACCAAGATTTAATTTTTACTATTCTAGTACATTCTAGTACATTCTTCTCTTTATTATAAGTACTTACTTTGCCATGTGTTGTCTGTTTATATATTTTGTACCAGATATCGATGATACTACACTCCCACTTAGTATAAAAGTAATGTAGAGTAGATATTTTACTATCAGAATAATGTAAGTCAAACATTATTTTTCAAAAATAATTTGTTTAAAAAAAAAGTCAATTTTTCTACCTGTGGATTAGTCAATGTTGAGTTAAGAAAACTACTTAAATAGCACCATTTTGTACCTTGAAATCCATATTTTCCCGGGGGAGGACCCCCCGACACCCACCCCCCTTTATGAATTGGTGTGATCGTAGTTGTTTCTTCCCCTCATGTAAACCTCACGCCTCGCCACTGGTTGGAGATTGAAGCTGATGTTATAAATGGGTAAATGTGAAGAGCAGCGAAAAGTTAAATTGTGTATTCTTCAAAAAATCAAAGAAAGAAAAACGATACTTTTTGGAACATTCAGCAACAGTCTGCCGTCGCCCGGGTTCTCGTGTTCCAGACTCGGCGGTGTTCCTAGCGGGAAGGCTGTTCTTTTGCGGGGAAACGTGTCCAGGAGGGCGCCAGGCTAACACGGTGGTTAGACACAAGGTGGGTCGTGAGGTCCGAAAGCCCCTGCGTGGCCCACTAGGAACTGCAGCGGTGGTGATGAAGCTAGTGTAACACCCCTCGTGCCTCAAAATTGAATTACTTTGAATTAATTAAAAAGAGCCTTGGAAACTTGCTGGATAAAACAAATACGTTAAATAAATTGATTTACCAGAGGCGGCACGAGGTGGGGAACAAACAAAATTTAGGAACTTCCTGTAACAAGCAAGGAGGAAGTTGGTGGATCGTTAAAATCAATAAATAAAAACTACACGATTAACTTGATCTATAGTTTCCCTGTTTTATTTGCCCTGATGAATTATCTTGTTTCCATTACTTTACATACAAAAGGTTTTAACAAGTTTCAAAGATTTAAAAAAAAAAAAAAAAAAACGAAAAGGGGCCGGCCCGCGATTATTTAAAACAAAGTACATTGTATTGATACATTATTACAACTTGCAAGGTTCTACTACATTAAATTTGTCGCTGATTAGTTTACCATATCAGTGGATTAAGTGGATAGTCACTTATCGCTGGTTTGTCTTTAAAAAGGGGGGGAATAGAAATAGAAACCATATCACCAGAGTCTTCCAGGTGTGGAGTTAAAAATGCCGAACTGTAGAATGGAAGGAAGCTGCTTCTTCTAATGGGTGGATCTCGGACTGCCGAAAAACATACTGATGGACAATTCGTCCACCAGTAGTTGCTGGATCTCGAATCTAGCTGAATATGTGCATCGCTGGGAGGTCGAACCCCTGACTGTAACAAGCCAAATCAAGACTGATTAGGACTTGAATACAGATAGTACATGGGGCAAGAAATGCCCGGAAAAATCTAAGGGGAGGTAGGGGAGGTCGCGAATTATCACTCACCAAAACAGGGGAGTTGCCTTCAAGCTGCCATCGCGGAGTCAACCATGGTCCGTAGCTCGCGATTTGCGCGGCTGGGCGCGGATGTTTTCTTCATAGTTAAAAAAAAATGAAAAGGGAAAATTTCAAAACAAAAAAAATTACTAACACTATGCAGACAGACTAATCTACTTGAATTTAGTTGAGGGATAGCATCCCTTATCTAGGACGATTACATAGTCGCTAGCGGTCGGATGAAGTCTTCCAGAGTCTTCTGAGCTCGCCGGAGATCTGTCTGCAAACGTGACACGCGCTGATCTGTGTCGCGGCAAACCGCGTCTCGTAATTAAAAGGGGGCGCCGGCTCTTACAGGTGGAGGGGGTCTGGGCCGCCGAAAGATTCCGAACTTGCCCGAATGCGGGCGGAAAAAAAAACTCTGGCAGGAGTTTTGACGTTGGCATCACTGGGCGACAGTAGAGAACTCTGTCGGAGGGGTCTGAGTTGAAAACAATCGACTCGCCCACGGCGTCCATATAACTCAAGGGAAAGCAGGTGCTGCTCTCTGGCGCCCTAGAGGGTAGGCTAGCGGAGAAGTTCGCGACTTGGTCGCTAGGTAGCGCTTGCGATCAGTTTTGGCGCACTCGTTTTTTGCGAGGAGACCTTGAGGACGGTCACTGTTGCCCAGGGGGTTACGACCAGTCATTGGTCTTACTTGGAACTGAGAAGGGGGGGGGGGGGTGAGGGTAAAATGCAACGCTGCTGGGAATCTACGTCCCGTCGTGCCTGCAGAGGAGCGAACTTAACACTAATACATGATGAAAAAGGCCAATCTCAGCTCGTCTCTGAGAACTGGTCGCCTGCAAGCTACAGGCTTGTATATGCAGTTTGGGTCACGAAGAGAAATGATATTACAGGCTTGAGGCGTGACTGAAGGCGGGGGAAATGGTAAGCTGTCTGCCAGTCAGGGATTAGGCCAGCAAAATATCCGATACGCCGATGGGACAGGGGCTTCAGAGCACTGAGACAAAGTTTAACTCAGAGGAGTACACCAGACTAACAAAGTAAAATCACACTATAGTAGAGCAAATAAAATTTCCACACAAAAAAAATTTAAAATCATAATAAAAATTTAAAATATATCGTGTCGAAATTACTAATTAACGGCACACTAGGGATTCCTAATGCTTGTTGCCCCACTGGCCCTACACAGCATAGGACGCTGATCCCTAACTAGGGTGGTGAGGTTCAGAAATAATGTACATGGTTTTTGCACTGTCGTTCACACGTCGCGCACAGAGTGTGCGGAGTGGACGTTTAATTACGATGGCAAATTACACTGCACTTACAATCACACGAATTCCCTAACATAAAGTACATTGTCAATTACACACTAGGCGCTCTGACGCGCCGTCACTAACATTATGTTCTCACGCCAGTCGCAGTTCAGAGAGGGTGTTTGATTAGAGTCGGCTAATCCCGTAATTGGTGAACGGCGACGCGCGGGCCCACCTGTGTGGACCGCGGTTCGCAATTAAATTCAGAAACGTCTACGATTAGCTGTAGCCAGTGCCTGTGCACTTGGCGATTAATTAAAAGTCTGTGGTGGCGGGAGTCGGCCCGTACCGTATGGTGCACGGCCCCACGTAATGCGTTGTGTGGGACGTGTTAAGTTGATGCGGCTGGGTTAGGCCCTATACCGGAAAAGGACCGGGCGCACACTGGGAGTATTTAAAAAAGGTTCCGGGGTCTGACTATAATTACCAGAGTGAAGTTCGATGGTGACAAAGAGATGATGGCTCCCCGTGGGACGTGTGTCCATCCCGGTCCGCGAGTCGCGCTGTACTGGCGTCTGGCCCTGGCGTGAGGCGAGGGGTGAGCTCCCTGTCGCGCCAGAGTTTCTAAAGATCCGTTATTCGTAAAAAATTACATTAATAATAAAAAGCAAGTGGCTCTAAATTCATACAATAAACTTAATGATTAACTTAATATCTATATATGTTTTAGAAATGACATTTAATAAATTTGTATAAAATAAGTTTGAATTATTAGAGTCACACTGGAGACTGTTTGTTGCTTGATAACTACTCCAGTGGCGAATGATAGATGCTAATTTGGGCGGTTTGAGTTACATCACATATTACATTATTGAATTCAGGCTGAAGGCCGCAAGGGTTGCACTCACAGCTGTTTCAGTAGAAAACTACACGTGAGTGACCCGGGCACTCCTACGTCGCACTTGTGTTGCACGGTGTTGTTAATTCAAAGTGTCGGGTTCATTAAAGTTTAGTGAATTTACTGTGTACATGACTCGGTTTGTCTTGCCGATTACGTTAAGGGCGTTGATAATACCTAAGTTCCGCGGCGCTCGTCTGACTCGTGTGGGCCATTAGCGGGGTCGGATACTGGCGGTTGCAGGTCGGGCTTTAGGGTGGCCTTCGGCCGGACGACGTCAAGTCTTACAAAGAAAGATAAAATGCAGGCATGGAAAGAAGTAAGTACGTATGCTCAGGCACTTGGTGTCATTCCAGAGGGCAAAGATATTACATATTTGAGAGATGTTTGGTGGCCAAATGTAAGGAAGTCGACCATGGTAAGTGTTGTGTTTCCATACTGACTTTATTTTTGTTTCTCATTTCATACCAACCTATGAACTACTCTCAACTCACATCTTTCTCTTTTACACTTAACACATTTTTATGCATTCAAGTCCCCACCACAACACTTTGTCTACACTTCCTATTTATTTAGTCAATATCTTCCTCTTTTACACTTAACACATGTTCAGGCATTCCAGTCCCCACCACAACACTTTGTCTACACATATTTATTTAGTCTTCCTTATACTTACATGGCACTTTAATTTCTCTGCCTGACCTTGTGTATTTCTCAGGCTGTAGCTGCATTAGGTTGTGGAGTGTCTTTGATTTCCCACTGTCATCTGAAGAATCTTGTGTGGGAGAGGTAGAGACACTTTTGAGTTGACCTTGTGTTTCTTTTTGTTTCTCAGAGTTCTCACTGGCCGACTGTCCACAAGCTTCTTCTGTAAATCCCTTAATGTCTGGTTCCAGGCTAGACTTCTTCGCATGAACATCTGGGTTCAGATTCGACATTCGCAAATGACTGGAATTCCTTCTAATCACACTACCATTTACATCTCTTACCCAATATGAACGAGGAGTCGATGCTGGCTGCAACACCTCTGCTGGTTGCCATTGCCCGAATCCTTGTGTAACAATACTCTATCCCTCGGGGAGAACTGAGGCTTTTCGTTTGCCTGTTGATACTGATACTGTTTGCTTTTGTCCTGTTAGCAGTGAGTGCTCTGGCCACATTTTTATTGACCTGTTGGGCCAGTAACTTCTGCTTCATAGGCAATTTCGTTCGAGTTCGGCGGCTCACCAATAGCTGGGCTGGTGTTAATTCAAGACCGGAAACTTGTGTGTTTCGGTGCTCCAGAAGCATGACTGGTAATTCCGCTCTTTGCTCCGAACACTTTTTAAGCATGTTCTTGGCCACTTAAACAGCTCTTTCTGCCTGACCATTTGACCTGGGATAACGAGGGCTGGCTGTGACGATTTCAAAATTCCAGGATTGTGAAAACTGTTTGTATAAGTACGAATTGAATGGCATATTATCCCATATGACTACTTTTGGCACCCCATGTGTCGCAAACAAAGTTTTCATCTGAATGATCACATCACTTGCTCGTTTACTTGAGAGCAGAAGGACTTCAATCCACTTAGAATAATAATCAACAGTCACCAGATAACTCTTACCACCATAGTCACAAATATCCACTCCGACTTTCGCAAACATCAAATCAGGAATCTCATGAGGGATGAGGGGTTCTCGAGGACACTGGCTGCGTAATTTCTGACACAAAACACAACTATTCACCAGTTGTTCAATGTCATTTGCCATCTTCGGCCAGTAAAGCACCTGCCGTGCTCGTGATTTGGTGCTTTCAATGCCCATGTGTCCTTCATGCAGTAATGACAACATAGCTTCACGTAATTTGGAAGGCACAACCACACTGTCACCAAGAAACAACAAACCCTTGTCTACATGCAGATCATGTCTTTGATTGAAAAACATTTGAGCATGTGTACTCACATTCTTTTTGTGCCCTGGCCACCCTTCTTTGCAGTACATCATCACTTCACTAAGTACTGCATCATCAACTGTGGCACTTCTGAACTCTTCTTGTCTGGCCGGCGACACTTGCAGTGTGTTAGCCACACTCACCAAATGCACCATTTCAGTTGACAATTCCTGATCTGTAGGGTTACACTCCGACAAGTATGATCTTGACAACAAATCTGCCAAGTACATTAATTTTCCTGGGAGATATTCCACCTTCAGCGAATACCGTATCAACTGTATCTTCATTCGCTGCAATCTCACAGAAAACACATCAGTTACCTTCTTTTGGAAAATAGGTACTAATGGCTTATGGTCTGTTTGCACAGTAACATCTCTGCCACACAGATAATGGTGAAATTTCTTCGCAGCATAAACTATTCTGGGCATTTCTTTTTCCACCTAGGCGTAGTTTTTCTCTGTTGGCGATAGGCTACGAGATGCAAAACTAACAGGTTGTCCATCACACATCAAGCAACATCCCAACCCATCCTTTAATGCATCACACTGAAGAGATATTTTCTTGGTGGAATCAAAGATTCCTAGCGTTGGAGTTTGGACACCAAATCTTTTACTTCCGACAACACTTGTGAGTGAACCGGAAACTACTGCTACTCACTGTTTTTCTTCAGTAATTCTCGAAGCGGTGCAGTGAGGGTGGCCAGATTTGGCAAAAACTTCCTTAAGTAACTCACAAATCGAAGGATTTTTTGTAGTTCCTCCTTATTTGTTGGTGTTTTGATCGCTTGTACTGCTTTTACTTGTTCAGGGTCTGCTTGGACACCCTGATTCGAGAATACATGTCCAAAGTACTTGACCTTTTTTTTTTAATTGAACTTTCTTTTCGTTAAACTTAACATTCAATTTTCTGGCTCTCTCTGCAACCACCTTCACTATTTCATCATGTTTTTGTTCATTCTCTGCCAAAATTAGCAGGTCAAAATAAACAACCACCCCAGGAATATTTCCAAAGTTTGTCTCATTCACTCTTTGAAAAATTTCTGGAGCACATGACAAAACAAAGGGAAGCCTTAAAAACTGGTAACAGCCAAATGGAGTGCTGAAGGTGCAATAATGACTCGACTCTTCATCAAGTGGTAACTGGTAAAACCTATCTTTCAAGTCTAGCACTGTGAATACAGATTTATTTTGTAATTTACTACTCATCTCTTCCAGGGTTGGAATCATGTGAAATTCTCTGCAAATCGCTTTGTTTAATGCTGTCGGATCTAAGCATAATCTTAGTGTTTTGTCCCCCTTTTCCACTACTGTTAAGTTGCTCACCCACCCTGTAGGCTGATCAACTTTTGCTATTATTCCTAACGCCTCTAGTGCTCTCAATTTTTCCTGCAGTCTTTCTCTTAATGCTATAGGTACCCTTTTTGGAGGACTGGCTACTGGAGTCACCGAGTTGTTTACTTTTAACCGACAGATAGTTAGCACACACCCCACGCCTCTAAATATGTCCTCATAATTGGTCCTGAAGGTCTCTTCTGTAAGGCCAGTCTTATGGACCACGTCCACACGAGCAAGGAACACAAGTCCTAGGTGAGTGCACCCAGGTAACCCTAAAATGGGCAGTTTGTACTGAGTGTTCTCAACAACAACAAAGTCTAAATTTTGGGGCGGTTCTGTGATTACATTTGCCAAGCACCCTAAATTGACGATCCCTAGTGGTCTCACCTTGGTTCCTCCAAACCCTTCCAGTGTCATGTCCACACTCTGTAGAGTACTTTCCTCGCCCACCGCTTGCATGACACTTGGAGGAATAATATTTACTTCAGATCCAGTGTCCAATTTAAAAACTACACATTTGTTTTTCACTGTAATAACCAGGGGCGTATCCTGACAAATTTGGTAATGCATGCAATATAGAATACCATCCAAACCCCCCCCCCCCCCCGGAAGAAGGGTGGTCCGGGGGCCCTCTCCCGGAAAATTTTGGTTTTCAGGGAGCAAAATGGTGCTGTTTAGGCAGTTTTTTAAAAAAATAATTAAACATAAAACTGGTAACAACATTAAATTTTTTGTGATAAACTTAGAGAGAAGAATTAACAAAGATATCAAATTGTCACTCACCATGTATTTACTTATAATGGAACTCGGCTCTGCGGTTTTTCCTGCAGAACTGCTCCGTGACTTCGTCGAAAAACGAGTTGCGGGCTTTCATCTGCACCAACAGATCTTTTTCTATGGACATGATGGAGAGTGCAGACAAACGACTTTGTCCTTGCGCATTTCTTGTGAATGATTTTATTCGTCTTAGTGCAGAAAACGAACGTTCTACGGATGACGATGTAGCAGGAATAGTTGAAACCATTACACACAGTTTATAGAGTTCTGGAAGTCCACTTTGGAGTTCATTTTGTTACAGGAAATGGTGCATTTCTTGCACTGTCTTTCCCTCAAAATGTTTAGATGTAAACATAGCACTCAATTCAGATTTTAGCCTAACAATATCAAAAAAATTTCCATAGAGTGTCCTTAATTTTTGAAATGCCTTCTCGGGGAAAACATCCGAAAATGTTGAGAATTTTTTTGAATCAAACATTTCAATGAACTTCAAATCATGCAACGATTGAAACCGAATATTCAGCTGCATGATTACTGTGTCCAAAATCTCAAGGTACATCCTCCTAAAATCGTCCTTTACAGTGGCTTCTGAGCAGTTTCCTTTTCTTTTCTTCCTTGCAGGTTCACAGTCAGATACGGTTACAGTTTTCAACCATATTTTATCAAAACCGCAATTTCTCTTTGTGTTTAGCTTATCCTTCAGAGCTTCAACTTCTTTGCTGCAAAATGTAATGTCCAAGTATTTTTACTGCACAATGTTAAATGTAACATCTGTCAACGAAAATAACTCTCCAAATACACACAACAAGAAGTTGAACTGAAAATCCCTTAACATCATAAGAAATCCACGAGCTTCGTTTATAGCAGTTGTGTCCCAGTCTTCCGGATTTTCTAAAATGTGCTCGTACAGTTCTTCAAGTTCTACTTTATGATCAGCGACAGTCTGAACTAAGCGACTTGAATAACTCCATCTTGTCGGTGCAATTTTAGGAAATCTCTTCTGCACTATAGTGTCTAATAAATTGGTTCTTTTTGAGGAATGGACAAAAAAACTGACAAAGCTGCTAAGGTTAGAAAAAAACTCTCTACATGCACTTATACATGAAACTGCTTGCGATAACACCAAATTTAACTTGTGGGCGTAACAATGTACAAATACAGCATGAGGAATCACTTCTATAACTTTTGCCTGCACACCATTCAAATGTCCGGCCATGACCGCCGCACCATCATACGTCTGCGCGACCAGTTTGTCCTTACATTGAAATACTTCAAGAGTGTCTATTGCAAGTTTTGCTAGTGCCTCTGCTGACCTGTCTCCACTGACATCATGAAAGCCTACGAACCTTTTGTATACTTGCCGCTTGTACACATATCTTAACACTGTTGATAGCTGTGAAAAATTTGTTACATCGCATGTTTCGTCAAACAAAATAGCAACAAACGTTGCTTCTTTAATCTCATTTTTTATTTCCGAAATCATTACATCATTGATACTTTGAATTAAATCATTTTGAATTATTGGTGAAAATCCAGTGAACACAGAGCTTGTAGACAAGTGGACTCTCAATTTGTCGTCAAACTCAGCCAACAAATGAACTAGCTCTACATAATTGCCTCGATTGTTAAAATCATTGTTTTCCCTGTGTCCTCGAAATGACAGTTCCTGTTGCCCTAAAAAGCATGTAGCTGCAGTCAGTCTCTTCAGTATTTCCCGATTCTGTTTTACAGTTTCATTGTGTTTTAAAATGCTTGCACGTTTCTGTGAATCCAGTTGCAAGTCACCCCTACTTTTGCCGAATGTACCGAGCGATATCCACGCATGTATATGAGAGACTGACTTTCCATGCCTTGAAATTGCAGTGTGCAAATTATTAAGATCTGAATAACCCCGGTCTTTACTGTTCCAGGGTGATTTTTCATTTGCAAGCAACAAACATGGCCAACAGAAGAGTTTTGTTAATGTTTCACTGCCACATAACCACACAATTTTGTTATAAAGCTCAGGATTAAATGTCCGTACAAAATTTTTAGTTTTGTTATCTGTTTTTAGATTGCTAAGCGCTGGCGTCGGGCGCCCGTTTTTAACGATTTCTAACTTTTCATCAAATGAACATGATTGAAAATGTTTATTAAAAATAGTCTCTACGACGTCATTTTTACAGTTATTCATCTTGCAAAACTACAATTTTACAACAAACTTTATTGTAAACTTATCACTAAATCACTAACCATCACACAATCTACTCCTGTTCATGCTGAATAAAATGTCACCTTCAAGCACCTGCAACCTCCCACGTGACACATAAGCTTAACACAAGCTGCGACAAGCACCCACGCCGCACGCGTTAAGATTGCAGTGAAAAGGAAAAATAGTAAAATTAAGAGTTGAATTACAACTAAATGTGTCTACGAATGTTATATAATTCTAACCCAAACATTTAATTAAAAAAAAAAAAACCGACTGAACAGACACTAAATGTACTTGTTCGCGGCCGCGCTGTGTTACTGATCAGTGAAAGCAGAAGCAACTAGTGCATGCATGCGACCCCGTCTTCGCGAGAGTTGGTAGTGACGTCACATCTGGAGAGTGGCTGTTGAGAACACTACAGCGCCGTACCGCGACAATCTGAGGAACTATTACAAGTATCATTCACGCTGTAGTCAATAGGTAGCACTAATGCATTTGTTTGCCACACGTCGCTATAAAGAAAAGGGAATAACTTAAACAGAAAACAATTACAGAACTAAACAGCGAGATAGTGATCAATGCCACAATGCCAATAAAATATTAGTTTCATTTAGAGCATGCACTGCATGCATTGTATTCATGTAGTATACGCCCCTGGTAATAACCTGAATCCACTCACGAGGAACATACTTAACCCTATCTTTATGTGGTTGGGTTGCACAATCTTGTGCTGAGATTATGTTCACTATTTTTACTATGTCAACAAAGTACTCCTCAAAGTCATTGTTTGGTAACCTAACCTCCGACACATTTTGTCTACAAGCTACCGCAAAATGATTCAATTTATGGCACTTGTATATTTTCCCAAATGCTGGACACTCCCTTCTCTTATGTATCCTTTTACAACTTCGACACTGAAAGGTATCCTTATTCACACCATCGTCTCTCTCGCTCCTCTCAACTTCTCTTGAAATCACTTCTGATTGTTTACCACACCCAAAGGCTCTTTTATTCAATATTTGCCGTTTTATTGGTGTCACGAAAACCTTGTTTTGCACCATATCCGCTCGTTATTTACCGAGTTCAGCCACACGACATTGTTCGATGGCTTTCGTTAGCGTAAGGTCTGGTTCTCTCAACAAACGATCTTGAAGACTTTTATCACGTATACCTAACACAATTCTGTCCCGCACTACACTGTCTGCTTCATCCTTGAACTCGCAGCTCTTTATTAGCTTCTTCAGATCTGTCAGAAACGAGTCAAACGACTCTCCATCCTCTTGACATCGGCTATGAAACTTAAATCGTTCCACCTCAATATTCTTCACAGGATCACAATACGATGAGAATGCCTGCAAAACTTTATAAAAATCCTTTTTGTCTTCTTATGATAAGTCAAAAGTGTTGTATAATTCTACTGCCTCTTCACCTATAACATTTAACAACATCGCTACTTTAACTTGAGACTGCTTTGAGTCATAACCAGTAGCTATCATGAAAATCTCAAAGCTTTGTTTAAACCTCCGAAAATGTTCGCAGAGATTGCCATCCAGAACCAATGGCGACGGCGGCTTGAATGACTCCATCTTGTCTCTTCTGTACACTTTATCCCTAATCCTCAATCAGTTATTTGTTTATATATTTCATTTTATATCATTTCCGTACTTAATCCTACCGATTGCGCCATGTTGTGATTTCATACTGGCTTCATTTTTGTTTCTCATTTCATACCAACCTATGAACTACTCTCAACTCACAACAGTAAGTGCTTTTCCATTACCTAGTAGGACATGTAGGTTAGCTGTTAATATATCTTGTCATGTTCATAAAGTAAGTGATGTATTTAATATAAACATAACCTAACTTAATATAGGCCTAATCACGAATTTAAGCATGATGTAGTCATGATAAGTTGTGTAGATTTATTTAATAATAATGAATGTGTTTATGTGTATTACAAATTATGTTAACAGTATTTTCAATTTACATTTGAGTAAGTAAATTGGTCTGCTGTCACTAACATAAACTTTATCTTCTTTGTGTTCCAGGAAAAGCAGGACAAAGCAAGAAAAACTGGCACGGGTGGGGGGCCGAACGCTAAACTGTCAGAAGTTGATTGTGAAGTTTTGGAGATAGTTGGCAAAGACTCGCCGGCTGTGGCCGGCTTGAACGTATCAGAATCTTTAGAAGACAGTACGGAATATATTTTGAATTTAGAAGCACATGAAACTGAAGAAATTACTGAAGTCTTTACCATTAGTAATACAAGCATGCCATATACATCTAGTTCAACCACATCTAACAGCAGCAAACGTCAAAATGTTGGCAAGTGAAATTTACTCTAAATTATAAACTTAAACACTAATCCCCCTAAGCTAGTAACAGTGAATTATATTATTGTCCTGTGTTTGATACAGACCCGCCAGCTCTGAATGTGCCCTCTACAGCTGAAGCAAGAGAATCATTGCTAAGACTAAGAAAATTGAAACTCTCAGTGGAAATAATGGAAAAGGAAATTTATTATAGATCATTGCAAATACTGCCCCTTGAAAGAGAACTGGGCTTGTGCCCCTCTAAATTTACAGATGCTTTTCCTAAATTAGAACAATTATATGTTATACAAGATGGTGGTGTAAATGAAGGACTCAAAGAATAATATACTGCCGTCACCCGACCTCTGATTAAGGCCCGGGAGGTACCTGACAGGCGCTACGGGCGTCGTGGTGCTGCTGATGTCCGGGGGACGCCAGGCTAGTGCGATACTAGGCCGTTGATGGTGGGTCGTGGGTACTCTGCCCTCGCGTGCCCCGCCAGGTACGCGGCTTGAAACCTATCCTGAGTTGCGGCGCTCGGCCGTGTGGATGACGGAAGGGTGCAGAATGACGGGAGACGACACAGTTCATATTAAACAGTGTTTAATTCACGTACTTTCCGGTGGTATGCATGGGTACCTTGTACGCACTACACGTACACTACGCAGTACAAAGTCGCTACACAAACCGCGCTAATGTGCTGTGCGGCATCTACGCCATATTACATTTTCACTTTAAAACAAAACACAACACTACAACAACCCTTGGATTTCGCGGCTGTCTCGCAGGAACGTGATTAATGTTTGCTGGAAACAGCCAGCGCCGAGAGTTAACGAGTCTGGGAGGGCTCGACGAGCGTGACCCTAAATTAACTGTAACATTTACGTAACTTTGGAGCCGGCAGGCGTATGCGCGGAGAATTAACTAAAAAACACTGTGGCTGGAGGCGGCCAGTACCATAAGTGGCATGATCCGCGACGCGGTGCGAAATTACTAAAAAGACGGTCGGGATAGGCCCGGTTCCGCGGAATATACGCCGAGTCGACGTGAGCAGCAGCGAATTAGAAGGTTACGTGATTACATTACTTACAGAAGGAGCGATCGGTGAGCACAAGGTGAAGGCGCAGAGTGGTTCGAGACTGCCGAACATGGCCGCCTCCCAAGAGAGGGGGGGGGGGAATTTTCACTTCCCCTGTGAGATGGCGCAAAAAACTTATATTATATTAATTGGTTGAATTATAACAAAAAACACATTCCAGGAGCTTAAATAAAATCTAGCTTCTAGTAATTGGGTGCTTAAGGCTTAACAGCTGTTTTGTATGATTTAATGATTTGAAATGTCGCACCAAGTTGGCGACTGTCAATATAGTGACAAATTGTCTCAATGTATATTGTTAAGGTTGGATTTCTCCTAACCTGACTTGATCAGGTTCACAGGCACTGTAATTAAGGCCAGTGGCCGCGGCGACTGGTAATGACGTTCGTTGCCCACTCCGTGCTTGCGGTGCTCGCACGGATTACCTACGATGCACTTGCTTAATGCTTATGAATAATTTCTATTGTTCTAGTGTCTCATTCATTGATTGTTTTATGAAATCGAGTCCCTGGGGTCTCGTGTCCTGAAGTTTATTCGAGTTTATTGAGGCCACGCCCGGGGCGCTCATTTGAATCATTCCGGCTGGGCTAGGGGTGCGCTCCAAAAATGGGATCCGTTACTGGCGGTGCGGAGCACGGGCTTAGAGGCCATTGTCGGTACGATGTCAATATAGGGTTATTAATGACACTACATACGACGGTCGGCGGTCGTCACTCGTGGCGTGCGCATCTCTCTCGTGGGCTGTTGGCTGGGAGTTCCCTGCCACCTATTGGGTAACCAAAGGCTGGCAGTGCGCGGGGGATTTGTGGCTGCCTGGGTGCGGCCTAGCAGTGCCATCTGCTACCCAACGTGTCCCGTGGGTGGCGGTTATGGGATCCCAGCACGAGAGTTGCAAAATTGCTGGAGTGGCTGCGAATAACCAATAACAGCCTGCGGACCACTGGCCGGCCTGGTGGAGTCGTTATCACGGCTATTGGGGTTAAAGGTAGCCTGGATGTAGCTCGGCGCATGGCTGGAAGCAGTTCCGTCGGTGAAGGCACCGCAGGGGAGCTCGAGGTGCTGAAAAAAATGTGAAGTGTAGACGAACTGCGGGCTGGAACTTGCGGAGCTGTGGACTGCTGCGCGCGCAATTGAACTGAAACACATCGGAACTAAGAAAGAAGACACGGCGGTGCCTTCAAGTTGGGGCCCTGTTGGAGCCAGTGGTAGCCCTGGGCGGTGCGACCAGAAACCGTCCGGGGGATTTTGGAGGACAAGAGGGTCCGACTCGCAAGATACTTCATTCGCCTGAACGAATTATCCCCACTCTGGCTTGAAAGGTCATCGGCTGTTGACTGGAAGAAGGAAGAAAGATGGCGCAATGCCAGGCTGCCTTTCGCTCTGTGTGCCTGCAGTTCGAGCCGGTCTACTGGCTCGAATGCTCATTGTCGAGAGCACTTGTGCTCTCGGCAATCTATCTTAACTGTGGCTGCCTGGGCAGCTGGCCTGGGCTGACGAGTGAAGTCACCCGTCCCTGGGGGCGCATGCACCCCTGGCTAATAATAACCCAGGACTGCCCAAATATTGAAATGAGGGCCGCAAACCCCAAGCACCCAACCCCTGCATGGTTGATTTTTCAGCCCCGCCCTAATCTTCTTACATGGACCCTCTTCCCTCTTGTCCAGTAGTTACCTGCTTGCTTAATTCATGTTATTTGATCTCCGCATGACCCATCCCATTGTTTCCCCTGTGTCTAAGCAGGTTTTACCTGGGTCACATTAGTTAGCTTTTAAACTAGACGACCAATGGGGCGTCAGCCATGGTGCCAATCGTAGCCATGGCTGGCCAGTAAACCCCAATTAGCACATGATGCACGAGCCCTTGTCCTGCATGATTAAAAACCTGCATGGTAGAGTGTATAGGCTTCGGCTTGAAACACACTTAGGACCTCCCCTATCCTGGACCGTCCCCATACACACTTAGAATAATTTAGGCTAGAAAAAAAAAAAGAAAATCACATACGACTTCGGCACACAAATGCGCCTAAGGAATTTTGACTTCAAGAACGACTTTGAGCCATTATAAACCTGGCAACCGAACATGCACGAACTGTTATAGCCATAATAAATAACCATAACAGCTAATTTGGAAAAAACGAACAGTCTAATTGGCCAAAATACGCGTTTCACAAATGCACTAACGGTGTAGGACCAGGCCCAGCCGCTAGAATGCGCTACGTGAAGGGTCACACTTATAATTTGGCGTTTATTGTCCTACTAAAATATTTGTCTTATAAATGGTGTTGTGTTGTCCGTTGGTTTTGTAAGTCATCTGTCAAATAGAAAAGTACTTGAATCATGTTTATGACAACATCAATATACTGTATAATTGGATGTAGTGCTGGCTAGAAGAAATAAGATAAGTTTTCATAGCTTATTAATTAGTCCGCATCGTTGAGAAATTTCAGTGAACATGCCAGAGAAAAAACGTAAAGAACTTTATATGGGAAAGACTATATTGGATTTGCAAAAACATTATGATTTATCAAAACTAGGCTCAGCGAAAACCAAACTGTTAGTATTTATTCTCTTATTATTTAAATTAACATGAAGATAATTCTAATGTGTGTTGCCGGTACTAGTTGTATTTTTGTGTGTGGTCATTCTTTTGTATTAGGATGTAAGGTTGTAGAGTTATAGTGTTACATTTGATTATTAATCAAACAAAGTTCCAATCTTCAAAATCTCTTGACACATAAATAATGAAATTGTAGGGTGGCTTTTAACGGTTTAAAGGAAGTTCAGAAAGTCTATCATTTAGCCTATAAAAAAAGAGTTTAGGTAAATATATAGTTGGGCGGTATTTGCGAAAACAAATGTTAAAAATCCGAAAATACTTTTATTCTATGCTCTTTAACTTCCTCTTTGCAATAAAAGCGGCGGAGGTAATAAATTCCAAATACTTTAGGAGATATCAATTTTTAAATTTCATCACAATTATCGCAGTGTGTTCATGTGGCTTTCACCATTGTTTATTGTTTACGAGCATCTATTTTTTTATTGGATAATGATGTTACGTGATTGTTCGTGATAGGCTAGAATTCAAATTAACCAATAGGTGATTATTTACTTCATTTATTGTTTAAAACGGTGTTTAATTACCACCTCCAACTTAGGCGAGTTTTTAATGTTTCTAACTTTTTAAGTCTTGTTTTTTATTGTTGCGCAAGTAATAAGTAACAAAAAATTTTTACGTGAGTTGTTTCTGTTCATCCTTTGTCCCGGTTTGTTAGGTCAGGTCAGTTACATTATAAATACTTTAAAACTAAAGAACCATTGAAATAATTTCATATTATTTCTAATGTACGCTTAGTTTCAAAGTATTTATAATGTAACTGACCTGACCTATTCAACCATTTTCATTAATTAGGCATTCACAAACACACGGCAAAATAAAAAATGGCGACGGTTGAATGATAAACACAGGTCTTGTATGCAAAATAAGAACGGCGATATCTCCTAAAGTATTTTGAATTTCTTATCTCCGCCACTTTTAATGAAAAGAGGAAGTTGAAGAGCATCAAATAAAGGTATTGTCGGACTTTTAACATTTTTTTTTTCGCAAATACCGCTCAACTAGGTACATATGATGAAATTTAAAAATTCGATATCTCCTAAAGTATTTGGAATTTATTACCTCCGCCGCTTTTAATGAAAAGAGGAAGTTGAAGAGCATCTAATAAAGGTATTTTTGGATTTTTAACATTTTTTTTTGCAAATACCGCTCAACTACATATTTACCCTTCATTTTCCCAATGAAATAACAATGGGTAAAATAGGTAAATATTATGCACAGGGTTCAATCAAAACAGAGGCAATTAAAAATTTGGGTTAACATCTTACAACACTGCTCTTCCACAAAGTAAAAATAAAATTATGAAAGTACTGTTTTGCAAAACTAGAGACCTTCCTTTATTTACCTTGAAAACAGCATTAATAAATTCCTGCTATTTTCTGAGAAATGAATCTCACATTTAAATACCTGTGAATTGACGCTGCCACCGCCATTAAATGTTTACCCGTGTTGGTTTGTTTTGATGAACTTTATTCAAATGTTGTAAATGTTTGATTAGGTAAAGTTAGCTACATTAAAAATACCTCCAACATTGTGGACGGTATATATCGTCTGGTAAATGTGTAAAGTTAGTTTGTTAACCCACGAATACTTATACAAATGTCGGTAAATATGTAGTGGGGCGGTATTTGCGAAAAAAAATGCTAAAAATGCTAAAATACTTTTATTCTATGCTCTTTTACTTCCTATTTTCAAAACAACCGGCGGAGATAAGAAATTCCAAATACTTTAGGAGATATTGAATTTTTTAATTTTGCAATACAAGACCTGTGCAACCATTCGAACGACGCAATTTTTTTTATTTTGCCGTGTGTTCGTGAATGCGTAATTAATAAATTGGTTGATTAGGTCAGGTATGTTACATTATAAATACTTTCAAACTAAGGTGATATTAAAAATAATGTGAATTAATTTTAATTATTCTTTAGTTTTAAATTATTTATAATGTAACTGACCTGACCTAACCAACCGGGACAAAGGATGGACAGTAGGAACTCACGTAATTTTTTTTTTACTTATTACTTGTGCAACAATATTCAATTCAAATAACAAATAAGACTTTAAAATTAGAAACGTTAAAAACTCACCTAAGTTGGAGGCGGTAATTAAACACCGTTTTAAACAATAAATGAACTAAATTATCACGTATTGGTTCATTTGAATTCTGGCCTATCACGAACAATCACGTGACATCATTATCCAATAAAAAAATAGATACTCGTAAACAAGAAACAATGGTTCATGCCACATGAATGCACTGGTATTGTGATGAAATTTAAAAATTCAATATCTCTTAAAGTATTTGGAATTTCTTAGCTCCGCTGCTTTTAATGAAAAGAGGAAGTTGAAGAGCATATAATAAAGGTATTTTCGGATTTTTAACATTTTTTTTTCTCGCAAATACTGCTGAACTACATATGATGAAATTAAAATTTTTTATATCTCCTAAAGTATTTGGAATTTCTTACCTCCGCCACTTTTAATGAAAAGAGGAAGCTGAAGAGCATATAATAAAGGTATTTTCGGATTTTTAACATTTTTTTTTCTCGCAAATACAGCTCAACTACATATTTACCCAAATGTCTTTAATATATTTAATATAAGCATACATTTAACAGCCTTTGCAGAGGTATGGCAGAAGAAGCTGTGATGAACCAATTTTCTTTTGTGGCATAGCTAAATATTTTTAATTGTGTCAAAATTATACAAAATTATATACATGTATATCCCCCTTCAAAAAATCAAAACCAATAGAATATTACCACTATGTGTAGACAAAAAAAATACTGTAAGAAATAATTTAAATAACACCTATTCTGAATCAGGAAGAAAGTTTTCTCTGCAAACTGTATCATTTGCAGCATTGCTGTCACTAACACATCCAAAATTTGTTATTGTTTTATTTATTTTAATGTACATTTTCCCATCACTTCACGTAGTTTCGTCAACATAAACTATACAAAATGGATTAATTGATTACAAAATTGATGTATTTGTTTAAGATGATCCTCTCTCCAAGCTGCTAATTGAGTGTCAATCATAATTTTTCTCTTTATTTGACACTTTTCCCATCCGAACCCTAGCAATTTCAAAAATCCTCTAATGTATTCTCTGATTGTGTTGAAAACGCAGTCATCTTGCAATGACTTATTTAACTTTTTTAATGCCAAGACCAATTTTTTTATAGTATAAAACTCATGAATTTTTCCTCTGTAGCTTACACTGACAAGGCCGCGGCTAGTCCCTGTTACTAGTGGCGCGTCTCCGGCTGCTCAGGGGCAGTAGAGTAGGGTTCGTGCCTCGTGGCCTGGGGATCTAGCTCTAGCCTGCCCAGGATGATTTCAGGAAATAAAAGTCAGTATGAAGTTTCCGGGTTTAATGTATGGTAAAACACACCCTTTACATGGGGCTACCGCGGTCCCGCCTGTGGCAATCTCAGTAAAGGGCGATGCCCGGTTCCGCGCGCTTTAGTTTCCCCGCACACTGAAAGGGGCGTCTTACCCGTACTGTAATCGCGACCCCCCAGATAGGATGTAGCGTCTGTGTGACGTCTCTTGCGGTATGATACCAAGAAAGGCTGCGCCGGTGCTGTGCGTCCGAGACCTATGGCTTTAATAATAACCTGACACTGACACAATACGACTAACTAATAACTAACACATGGCGACTAGCGTCAGGCACGATGGCTCACATGTAATTGCGACTAAAAATGGATGAAAAAAGAAACAATAAGAGCTATTATTAATATCCAGGAAGCGCTCCTAGACGCGTCCCGCGACCGACACAGATTGGATGGCGACTTGCTGCGTTGCCGACGCCGGCCTCACCCGAGCTGTGGAGCGACGTCTCCCGCGTCCACCTCCCAGCGTCTCCCGAGCGCGACTGCCCTCCTCCGCGAGCCCGCGCAGCGGAGAACCACGGCCTAGGCGCCCGGTGTATAATATGAATAAAATAAATAAAAAATAATATGACCATAAAAACAAATAAAATATAAAATGAAATACAATACAATATAAGTACCTGCAAAAGGAAACACAAGTCTACACTGCACCCTCGGCGAGTATAACCACTTCCGCGAAGCACCACTTGGCAGGAGAAGGCATTGGCGTGACATATAGGCCTGTAAGAGTTAAGGAGGCCTTTGGGCCGACGTCAACTCTCTACCCAAATTTTATTTTTAACTTTGCAGCACTTACTCATTTGTTTTAGTTTGTACATCAATTTATGCAATTATTTTATTCACTGAATTTTGTTGCAACATGTCCCATACTTGTCCCCGCAGTAGCATGTCCTAGTTTGTACGAGATTTAAATTCGGACATAGAAACCATTCCGCAAATGGAATTGCGTAACGTTACTGCCAGACAGCCTTCCTTCCTGACACTCATCGTGGGACCTCCCAGAGATGTTGGGGTCTGCGCAGTTATAGGGATTTTTCTCTTTTTCAAAATACCTTCCTCATTTCTATCCTGTTATCTGATGGTTCTCATAAACATCTTGACTAAAATTTTCTGTTGCTTTATTTCCAAAAACTAGATAGAAATTTTTTTTTTTTGGAAATGAACATTGGTCTGCGATAGACAGACTTTCTTCTAAATCTACTTGAAACCAGTAGTAACAATCATTTTGTAAATTACAAAATTTCAAAGTATTACTAACCACTTGATACCAGTTGCAACTGGATTTTTCAGTGAGGTGGGGAAGTTATTGTAACATAAACAATCCAAAGGAAAATAAAGTTAGCAGGTTAAATACTACTTATAATATCATAAAGCTACTAGGATAAATAACATAGCCTTAATTGTATCAATTATTTTAATACCGTCTTATAAATAACTCCTACTTTCAACAATAATTACATATGTAATTAAATAGTTTGCATTAATATTGATAGTATTCCAAATAAGTTTAATGTTTTTAGCTACACGCACCTGTCTATATCATACAGTTCTTATTTTATCAAAATGTTAAATTTATTGCAAAGTCAGCTAAACTCCATCGTACTGTTGTGAAACCCACGTGAAAATTCACAATAAACTGCCATTGTTGGACGCAACCCAATGCATTAGGACTTTCACCCACTTGGGCATGTAGGGGTGAAAGGATTCTGTGAAGGTTGTCTGAGTTTTGCTGTGGTTGCAAATAGTTGCCAGGGTTGGTTCACTATAAAGTGTAAAAGTTTTTTTTTTTTTTAAATAAAAAAATCAATTGCTCTCCTCCACTCGTTCCACCACCATTGCAGATCTGCGCAACTGTGGGTCTCGGAGCACAGGGATCAAGCTAGAGCAGACCTGCCGTGGTGTTCTCGAAGCTGCTGGGGTTCTTTCAGAATCGCAGTCGCACCCTTTCACGAAAGGATGCCTATTTGTGGAAAGTCACGGCTACGTGAAGACTCCACACGCTGTAACTCCTTCCCTGTTTTTTGACTTCTGAGATTTTATTACCTGAAAACTGGGCCTGGATAAACTTTCTAAATTCCAAATACCACGACTAATAATTCATTATTTGTATTCAGTTTGATTCCAAATATCTACTTATACTTTGATCTTAAAATTATTCTATTTTGTTTGTGTAATGTAAGAAAATGATAGGTTTTATTAAGTTGGTTATGCTTAGATTTAGTAATTTAAAACTGAATTAGAAACTGAGTTGGGGTCAAATGAATTGTACCATTATACTTGCATGGGCAGTATTTTTATTTACAAAATTTCAAATGTGTGAATTATTATGAATAATGCATAATGGTTCACTATGGTTTTGTAGTTGGTTAGTTAAAATTTTGTTTAGATTTATTAGAAAGTACTTAAGTTTTAATGGCCATAATTTTTTTACATTGTATTTTAGCTATGAGATTTTAATTATAGTGATTAATTTTAAACATGAGTGGAGTGTTATGAGTCTATGAATTGTATCATTTTGTTCTTACATGGTGCCTAGAGGAAATTCAAACTTTGCCACAACCATTAAAGTATGTTCAGTTTTTTGTACTGTAAATTATTTTTTTGAATCTATCATTCAATACATACTGTGGTAGGATTCCTTTAATTAAAATTAGCATATGATGTCTTTTGACAGTGATTTAAAATTTTTTTGTTAGAAATGAATAATAAAGAATTGTCAAATATCTTAATTTTTCAATTAAGATAATGAGATATGTAGTTGGTTCTTATTAACTATTTAATTAAATCATTATTTATATTAATTCTTACTAAGGGCATCGTTTCCTGAGAAGATAATTGTTTTCTTTAGTTTGGCTTTCCCTGCAAATTTGTAGTTATGCTCATGTGCCCATTTTTTATGTGCTGTTTGGGTGATCATATGATTTCACTCTTTCAGACTATGCAACACTGCAACTAAGTTGTATGCAGAGGCTGAGAAGTATCAGAGAGATGGTGATGAAGAAATGTGTTACATTACCTTAATGAAATTCTTGGGTCTAGTGACAAAAATCAGATTGTCTAAAGATTATCAAGAGGACAAAAAGTTTGTTATAAACCTGCTGGGGCCACATAGAACACAGACTGCCCTGGAATGGGCAGAGAGACTTTCCCACAGTTTGGAAAACCGGTAAGCAAATTGAAAATTGCATCGCCAAAACCATTGATATTATTTATATTTACTGCAAGTGATGAAAAATTGTTTTTTATAAGCAAAGTTCTGCTGATTTTTTAATTTAATTTTACAAACATTGTATTTGTTTGTTTACTGTGAACATACATGCAGTATCTATACGAGAGTATACATATGTAATGCCAGTGTCTCGTGTAACTGAGGTGGTCGTCTGTCTCGTCACAGGGATGTTGAGTGACGCATGCAGCTGGGAAGTAAGGCCTCACTCAGGTGTGGCCAACATGATGTACAAGTGTAGACAGATTCGTGTTGCGTTGGTGTAGGTGTGACTGGAGGGCCTTGCACAGTTTGTCACATACATGAGCAGCTCAGAAATACAAGCTGAAGTTTAAAATGGAACACTTAGGAATAATGGACGTTTGCACCAAGCAGTTATGAAAGTGTGGAAGGAAAAAAAACCCAGTAAATTGTACTTGCATTTTTGGTATTATTGGTAAAGAAATATTTTTTTAAATATATCATTGTTTCCACAATGGTGGTTTACTTGGACATTATTTTGTTTGTAGATTAATAGTCTTTTAGTAATTAGTTCCACTTCATAGCAGTGAGTGTGATTTCTAGGCATTTTTTTATTTAGTTATATTGTATTAGTTGACAAGCCTGCTGAATTATCGATTTTGTCGACATAGTTCAGAGTGGAATATCAAATGTAAAAAATTTGAAAAGGAGGGTGCTTGAGAACAGGAAGCACCGTGCTGAAATAGAAACGGATAGCGAGGATAAACACCTGCAGAACAGTAAAGCAACTTGGCAGCTGAGGTCAGTTGTCAGAGTACAGTCTTTATTCTTGTAATATAAATGCTAACCTGTAAAACATTTTTTCATTTACCATTTAATGGCTTGGCCACGTATTTCACTTAGCTTATAACCAACAAAAAAAATCAATTTAAATGTAAACGTCTTCTTTGTGCTCTAGTTGTCAATACTATTTTTTTTTAGTTTAGTTTAATTTAATTTATTGCTTTTTTTATTAGTAATTTTTTGTGTAGTTTTTGTATAGGTTTTCAAAAAGATATTAGACAATTTAATTTATGTTACACAAAAATATAATGACAACAGATTATTTGTGCAAACAAACATATATTTTTGTTAATCTTCCATTATCTGAAACATCATGGGGTTTACAGAAAGCACAGCAGTCATGTCATGAAAAAATAAAGCACTAAAAACAATTTGCAATTACATGTTAACATTTATATAGACTACGAGATAATGCCCGGCATGCATTGCAATGCCTCAATCAAATTTTTTGACGTGACATCTAATAAATCGATGAATGCCGGCTGCACGCACGAAAAAGTGTCCCGTAACGCACATTGTCCCACTACGGATGTGTCCTGTTATGCTCATTGTACGTATGCATGACATCTCTCCTCCACTCGATTAGAACAACTATCGATTTGACTTTTCAATCATATTTTCGTCGTTTGAATTATTAATATTATGTAATTTAACGATCGTCCACACAATTGGTACGGTTATTTAAAAGTAATGTTGAATATTCAAATACTTTTTAACGAACAATGGTGTTTTACAGTTACACATAATAATTCAAATTACACCCGGGATCTTTATCACAATGTTTTAAAAAATATTGTAACACATTATAAATAAGATAAATAAGTTTGGTGCATTTGGGATGTGAATTTGTTATAAAATCGTGTTATAAAAACGAAATATTATTATTTCCCTACCGTGAACAAAATTTATATATATATATATATATAACATCTGAAACTATTATATATATATATATATATAAATATATATATATATATATATATATATATATATATATAAAACATCTGAAACTATTATATCAAATATGGCCTCGTGGCGATGCGGTTAGCATCGCTGACTACCAATCCAAAGGTTGATGAATCGAATCCCTGCCGCCGCTATACTTTCATTTTTGTACTTGTAAAAATAAATACGGCTCACGCGACACTACAAAAGTAATAAACATATTTGAATTAATGAGTGCAAATAAAAGTAAATTTATCAATTAAATTGTAGATTTCATTTTACTCCTTCTTTGTATCCATACAAAATAGTGATAATTCCATAAAAATGATTCAATTTTATTCATAAATGTATGCAGAGGTAGATTTTATCATACAAAAGATAGAAAAATTAAAAAAAAAATTACTTCCTCAAAGAATAACATATTTAAAACGAACAATGGTGTTTTACAGTTACACATAATAATTCAAATTACACCCGGGATCTTTTTCACAATGTTTTAAAAAATATTGTAACACATTATAAATAAGTTTGGTGTATTTGGGATGAGTATTTGTTATTAAATCGTATTATCAAAACGAAATAATATTATTCCCCAACAGTGCTGCTATCTACGGTGACGGACGCGAACCGAATAAAACGCGATATCTATACGCTATCGCGGGAACCAGGCACGGAGAGTGCAGTAATAATAGGTTATGTTACAATTGACTAAAGAATTATGGTGATTCATATAATTTATGATAGATATTTGATTACAGTTTATTTATATGAAAACTTGTTCATAATTATATTTAAACTTTATAGCTAAACGCCAGTTTTTAAAATTAATTACAAGTCATCTACACGTGAACTGTTTTGTCGACTGTTTATAAAGTGAAGTGAAAAAAATGTGGTTTTCATTGCTTATTACAACAAGAATTTCGGCAATAAAGGTTAATTATTCTTCCATTTTAAAAATCTGATTACTAGTATAATTTCAAGTATTTATTCTTTTATTATTTATAAAAGTATTCAATCATTTCATCAATATTTTGTTATGACGTCACGTTAAACTATCGTCCGTAAACCGACTTTACAGACAACCAATTTTTTTTTTTTTTTGTAATTTCTTGATGAAGTAGGTACACAGATACTGTCATTGCGGGTTTTTTTTCCGGATAGACTGAAAATGTGTAACTTGGGCGCCACCACGTGTAGGGGCACGTGGACCCAGCCGTAGACTCCTCGCTCGGGGCCGTGACGTGACCCGTGTGGGGACTAGGCTCGACTCCCCCTTTGTGCAGTAGCACTAGTGGGCTCTCAAGGCGTCCCACACGCCTCGGGACTCAGAAGATTCCGCACGCGGCTGCTGAGTGAAACTCTCACAAGTCTAGGGAAAGCTCTTTATTGATGTCGAGCGGCACAACGAAACAAAATGTTACATAAGTAATTACGTGAAAAGAGTTATTCACTGATACACTGAAATAACATGGCAACAAGAATATTACCCCGGCTTAAAGGCTGACCAGGTCACCTCGTGGCCTGGCCTCGAAAGTTCGTTACGTATTAAGAAATAAAATATCCAACTGGATTTAAATAATTACGTTAAAGAGCCATCCTCCTGGGGTAGACCTCGAGGAAAAGAAAATGGTTTAAGAAATAATTATGAAGCGACGGATGTTAACAGATCAGTGAAACTAAAATATTGAAGTCGACGAGGCGCGTGCAGGCCTTCTACCCCGGGCGGCGAACAGAAGCTGACTGACGAGGCCCGGGCATCATGGCCGCCGGGAAGCGTTAAGTTCCCGTTATGTTACCAGATATCCACCTGGTAACATATTGACATGAAAAACCCTCTTATACATTAAGCAAAAACTGACCACAGTGATTTATCATTACCAAACTTAACTTATTTTTAATTTATTCGTTAAAGTTCAAAAAAATAGTTGGGGGTAGTCCCGGGGTTGCCCGCCTGGGGCGCTGCACCATCCTTACTAACTACAACTTAAAACATAAACACTTAGGAATTTAAAAAAAGATGAAAATAAAAGGTTTGCATTACAATTACTCGTTATTTTAATTACGTTTTTACGGGAAGGTGGCACTGAAGCTACTGCCTCTTGCAGGGCCAAGGCTCACACGCACACACACTTGAACACGGGGCGGGAGGTTTGAAATAGAGGGTGGTGTTGGGAGGAGAGGGGTGTCGACGGCGTGAGGCACATCGGGCTTAGGGAGGGCGTAGCCCCTGTCGACGTCAATACAAATACATATATATATCTTTCTTTATCTGTCTATGTATATCTCTAAATTACACTCTCTCTCTATCTCTCTATATCTCTATCTGCATATTATATATCCACCTCTCTTTATCTATCCATATATCTCTTGTATAAACCTATATCTATATATCTATATATATGAAAATATTAAAAATCTAATGTTTTTACCTACCAATATTATATATATCTTTTAATCTGTCACAGGTGTGACGTAGGTATATAAAAACAAGCACGTATTCAAATGTAACGTTGTGTCAAAATTTCAAAGTAATTGGTGAAGAACTTTTGTAGATTTAAGATTTTGAACATGTAAACATATACTTTTTTATTTATATAGATAAAATTACTTCATCCGTTCCTTGACCCGTGATAGCTGGACCGTTAATTTCATGGTAGAACTGCAATTTGTAGCTACAGTAATGGTCGTGGTCATGGGTAATGCATTATGTCATCAATACTAAGTTCTAATAATTCATTGCAAAAGATGGAACTTGTGGTAAAGTTTAGTGTTTTATGCTAAACAATGCAAGTTAGCAAAGTGAAGTGTTTACTTTGGCACTCCATGGCTCACTCTCTGTGACAACCGGTCGAGCTGCTCATGCTCAGGTTGTGTCCAGTGCTGATCTGGCCACCAGGCGGCACCTGTTCCCATTTCACGGCTTCATTTTCTTAATGCCTGTGTACCTGCTAGCTCTCGGTATACGGCATTTGGTAGGGCTGATTTCGTGAATGGTACAGAAGTTGCATGGTGCTTCCATCTGTGGCGGATGGCACAAACCAAAGTTCACAAAGCAAAGGGTAATTTTATAGTATTAACTATTCAGTGAATTGTAACAAGTCTGGAAATATTTTAATAAAGTTCTTGTCGAAAATCGAATATAAACCCGGAGTTTAGTATTTTCTCTAGTCATTTTTGCTTTCATCAGAGCCATTTCATTATTTAGTTAAAATTTTTGCTCTGAAAATCAAATGATTCGACAGTCGACATAGCTGCTCTGGCAGCAAATTCTAGGTGGTAGCAGAAACTATTTATTTGAAAACACGATTTGCGCATATTTATCATACTCTGCATTATCTTAAAGAATTCTACATTAAATTTTGTGTCAGAGTTTCTTATTATAAGTGTATTTGCAACATGGAAAAAACATGAATTTGTCTGTTACTGAGGTTAGATGTTACACTTCCCTGGCGAGCACAGAAAGACTTGCTCACATTTTAATTTCTGTAGAGCAGTTTGTTAATACTTGTTTTAAATACAGTTGTACTGTATACTAATTTTTGTTTGGTTTTTCCCATTGACTTTTCAATAATCCGGCAAAACCACCAGTCCATCGTTCTTACCATTTATTTTTAGTCAGTTTATAAAGGTAGGCTAGGTTTTGTTGAGATATTGCAAGGTTGTAAAAATTATTTTTGATAATCTGTTTCAAAATGTGCACAGGTATTCGTAATTTGTTTAGATAAAATTTTGTGTTATAGAAAATCTTAAGCATTAATGTGTTGTGTAATGTATTAAATATTTTTCAATATTTATTTGTGCTTATTTTGGGCAACATTTCACTGAATTACATTATTTGTGTTTGAATAAGCTTCGGTAATAATTTCAAACATATGCATTTCTGGCATCGTAGGCAGTGACACAGTTGTGACTTTGTTTGTCTTCTGTCAAGTTTATTTTTTGTTAGACTCACAATTCTTTGAACTTTGTCACATGGAATTCCTGGGAAATATGCACTGTTGTACACTACCGTAGTAGAATGTTTGCTTGACTTTAATTTTATAACTTATAAAAAAGCACTATGCAATTGTGTGAAGATTTTATTGGTGAACATCATGAAAAATGTATTTACGAGCCGTTGTGAAGCTGACTTTAATACAGTAGAACCTCACATATCCGACCATGACGGGACCGGGCCATGGTCGGAACGGCCAAAAGGTCGGATATCCATAGGAGCAAAAAAAAAAACGCCTTTCCCAGCTATACAGCGTGTACAGTAATACAACTTTATTTGTAAAAATGTTGCTGTATACATTTCAAACATTTACTTTTGTTAAATTATAAATGAGACGATAAATACAATGTAAACATACCTTATTTAAAGAATTCAGTAATGTATTTTTGTTTCAGTTTTGCCAAATCTTGATTTTGCAGAAGTGTCCCTCCACTTTTTCTACCCACAATACATTACGTTACGTTTAAAAAAAACACAGAACAGTACAAGATTATAGTAGGAGCACATTCTGCACCAACAATCACGGCTGAACTGAACAGTTTGCGACACGAAGACATATTGTAGATGCGTCACTTTTTCAAGTCTGAACAGGCTCGCCAACCACGGAGACTAGGTCGGATATCCGGAGGAGTCGGTTGTGGGAAGGTCGGATATGAGGGGTTCTACTGTACAGTATTGTGCTGTGATTGGTCAGTTGAACTATGTGTCTGCCTCACTTTTTGTAAGCAGAGGTCTCAACATTGTGCAATTACAATTAGTTGTCGCTTGATCATTGTACCGTCCGGTCACATTGTAGGCAGTTCACAATAAATATAAAGTAAATTGCAAGATTTTACACGTGCTAGTTGGGTCCAGTGGAGAGCCTCTTTTGGGGCTTATATTATACCTTCCTCATGACCCCAGACGCAGGAATAGTCCAAAACAATGCTGTCATTCCCACAAGCATTGCTCAAGACATTTTCACTGTGTAAATATTTCTGTTGGTGGCACTTGTCTGAAGGTATTGTTGAGAGATGACAAAATTCTGTGAAGTCTGTGTAGCATCAATTTTGGTATTTATTTCCAAAGATTTGAAGAATAAAAATCAGAAAAATATAAAAAAAATTTCTTTATCAAGTTAACAACCTGTTCTGAAATCAAATTAAACAAACATGAAAAGCATAAACTTTGTACCGTTTGTGTCATATTTTCGCTGCAGTGCTAGAGCTACAGTTGTTCATAGCCAATCTGAGCGAGCGATTACCAATTGCATCAGCTAGCAGGCCTTCTCGTATCAAATTCAGTTAACAAAATTTATTAAAAATATGCTACTATTGAAAAGCTTGTTAATTTATGTCTTACTGACTTTTATCCTTAATTGCTTTTACACATATAATTTTGGTAAATTTATTTTATTTGTAACTTTTCTATCAACAGTTAGGGCTAGTTAACTTTATAAATAGGTACAACACAAACACAGATACACACTAAACAAACATAAGACTAACTTCTAGGAACAAGGTTGCGAGGTAGGCACTGCAATGTAGGGTAGACACTGCCCAAGTCAGTACTTTTTTTAATAATAATTTTTCACTAGTGTTTTGATAGTAGATACATGTACAAAGAATACAGGTTGAGGGACTTGGAGGGTACTGATGTCTTAAAACTTAATGTGTTCCCTGCTGTTTGACTTCTCATGTGCAGTTTGGTGGCTGTGTTGTGAAATGTAGTGCGCGAGTGTTTGCAGTTGTAGTGCAGATTTGTGATTGTTTCAGGTATAAACTAAGGGAAGAGATTGAGCAGTCTCAGCTGGCCAATAAGATCGTACCAGATACCAATTCAAAACCAAACAATGCAAAGTCCTTCAGTAACACAAGCTCTCCAAAGAACTATGAAAATGCCATTCAAGGTTGGAACTAATTTTATTTGTAATTGTAAAACGGGAGGGTTTTTGTGTTTTGTCTGTGCTTCATGTGAACCTGAAGTGCTGCTTTGTAGCGAGGGGTTATAAGCCGCCAGCTCGCCTGTTCAGTTCCCTGCTTCATGCAGGTGAAATTGAAGGGCTGACAATCCCTGGTAGTGGTGCAGGTGGAATACAAACTTGAAAACATGCTCACCAATCATAAACTCTGAAATAGTTGTGCAAGTTTCTGCAAGGCAAGTGAGATGTAAGAAAGTCATGCCTCTATCACATGGATGTGTTTGCGAACGTGTATCTACCGTATAAACTTATCCTTTTAACACCTCATGTGTAAACATCTGGGCTCTCGGAATACGACATTTGGTAGGAGTAATTTCGAGAGTGGAACAGAAGTCGATTGGAATGAAAATGTGTAACCATGGTGCTTCCATCTGAGGAACTATCGGAATCTTGAAAAGATGGCGGACCAGCGTGATTCATCTGTTTTCTATTAACTTTCATGAACATCGGGGTGTGCACAGGTTGCGGCACGGAAATTACCTTATTTTAAAATATGAATAACACAAACAGTATAGGAGATATCAGTTTAACTCTTTTTTCTATGTTACAGAGACACATTTAGAGTGTTTAGTTATTATGTTTTAAAAATTATTTTATTAAGGTGGCCTTCGTTCTGGTCATTGCATTGAGATAGTTGAGTTATGAAACTTCTCTCCACTCCGTCCAGCGTATTGATGGGTATGTTGTCGATAGCAGCTTGAATATTGTTCCTTAGTTGAGCCAGGGTCCTTGGACAGTCGGTGTAAACTAGGGATTTCAGATAGTCCCACAAAAAAAACTCACACGAGGCTAAATCAAGCAAGTGCATTGGCAACTGAAGAAGTTCACCCCGCAAGGAGATGAGACATCCGGCTAAGTGTTCTTGCAAAAGATTCATCGACGTTCGCACCGTGTGGGCAGTGGCGCCATCCTGCTTAAACCAGACATCCTTCTTATCCATTTCTTCAAGTTTTGGTAAAAATAAAAAAAAACTCAATCATGTGGAAATAGCTAAATGATTTGATAACTAATAGTATTCTTCAAAACACCATGGTCAGAGATGCGTATTCTGGACAATGTACATCAAACAATCACACGTTTGTATTCAGAGGCAGCTCATGAAGTTCTTCAGGATTTTACCAACCCAGTATTGCATGATTTGCTCATTCATGCAACCGGAAATATGAAAATGAGCCTCATCGCTGAAGAACACAAGGGCGTCGTGAGGTATATTGTCAAGAATGGCTTTGCATGCATTTTTTTTTTTTTTTGCGAAAGAAAATCACAATTAAGTTTTTGCACCACGGCCAATTTTTATAAATTAAATTGCAGTTCTTCATGAAAAATTTGTCTCGTAGAATGATCAGACGTCCTAAAAACAGCCACAAGTTTGAGTGTAGATCACTTAGGGGGTTGCAAATTGACTGCCTAACCTGCCCAATGCTTCGGGTGTCCTGACGGTTCTTGAACCTCCAAGTTTTTTTCTCTCACCACATTTTTCCCTAAAGCCACCCATGAAAGAATCTATTTCTGATCAGGAACATGAACCCAGGGCATGATATCAGAGTGATTTCTGAATGCAAGTTGCATGGTGATGATTGAACAGCCGTTTGTTGAAAAGTACGCCTCTAAGTCAAACGCGAGCTCCTCCTTCGTCCACTGCATGATCGTTACTAAACGTTCAGACAGAACATAAAATCGGCATAAAATCGTTGAAATCATCCAAATCTACGGGTCCTGATGGCATACCTAATTTCATTATAAAAGGCTGCTCTGAATTATTAGTCCCTCTTTTGCTGCATATTTTTAATTTTAGTTTACAATCATCTGTTTTCCCGGAGAAATGGAAAACTGCTAAGGTGATACCTATCCACAAAAAAGGCTCTAAACAGAATGTTAACAATTATAGGCCTATTTCTCTACTCAATGGTTTTTCTAAAATATTTGAAAAAATAATTTTTAGATTTTTAAATTTCCAGCTTAAGAACAGTTTATCGAGCAGTCAGCATGGTTTTAGGAAAGGTTTATCGACCACCACTAACTTGCTTACTTTTTTAAATCCTATACACAGAGAGGTTACCAACAGAGGGCAAGTGGATGCCTGTTATTTTGATTTAGCCAAGGCCTTTGACACTGTGAACCATTCTATACTTCTTAAAAAATTATTGAACTTTGGTTTAACTCAAAATTTTACAAACTGGTTTTCTAATTACTTAACTAATAGAAGTTTTTATGTTACAATTAATAACCACAATTCTTCCCTGTTTAGTATCTCTTCTGGTGTCCCTCAAGGAGGCACATTATCGCCTCTTCTTTTTAATTTATATATAAATGACCTGCCTCAAATTCTCAACCATTCTACAGGAGTACTTTTTGCCGATGATCTAAAAATATTTAGAAATATAATAACACAGAATGACTGTATTTTATTACAAAATGACATTTCCCAAGTAAACAATTGGTGTAAATTTAATCAGGTTACACTAAATAAACACAAAACATTTGTTATATCCTTTACAAGGAAATATCATCCACTTAATTTTGATTATATTTTAGAAAACTCTGTAATCACGAAATGTTCAACAATTAAGGATCTTGGTGTTATTTTAGATTCTAAATTATTTTTCCATAATAATGTAAACTATTTATACATGTCTTCCCTCAAAACCCTTGCTATGATCAAATTTATTACTTTTTATGCTACCAATTCAGACTCAATTCTCTCCCTGTATTTTGCCTTAATAAGGTCCAAATTAGAATATTGTTCAGTAATCTGGAATGACATCAAGTCGGCCGATGCAAATAAACTAGAAAGTATACAAACAAAATTAATTAATTTAATAAACTTAAAACACCTTCCTACACCTGCATTAACTCCTCTTGGTGCACGTAGAGTATATTTAGATTCTCTGTTTGTTGAAAATTGTTTTAACGCTAAAATTAACTGTACTTATCTCCTGGAAACCACTGGGTTAAAAATACCACAATTTAATTCTCGTTTATACCAAACATATTGTACTCTACATAACTTTAATGACATAATATACCGATTAGTTAGGAATCACAATAATAATCAATTGTCTAAACTTAAAAATTTATCCTCTTAACTTGTCCTCTACTCACATGTTATATTTTGTATTATCCATTTTTTTATATATTTTGTGTATAGTTTAATAATTATGTAATTAACATTTCGCTAAGTAATGTGTCATGTTATCTGGTCCTTTTGGTATTTATTTCATTTCTGTTTTCATGTTTTGTGTTTATCCTGTGCTGTCTCTATTTATTGTGATAGTGTTTGTTTTTACTTGTTTTGTGTCGTGCCCACCTCAAGTCTCAAGACTGTCGGTGGGCATGTAACAAATTTAAATTAAAAAAAAAAAAAAAAAAAAAAAAAAGGTTCTATTAAAAAAAATAAAAAAATAAAAATAAATAAAAAAAACATTAGGTCTCACTCTTTCGATAGAGTGCCACCCCACCCTTCTCGGAATAACTGTTACTTCAGGACACGCGTTTCCCTACTAAGTTTATTGGTGTGTTGGACTTAACTTTATAATAGTACAACTATCCTTTAATACTTTTAAAGTCATAAAAAGAAATGACAACTTAAATGTACATGACAATTTTGACAATCCTTAGTTAATATTGAAATGTAGAAATAGCACAGCTTTCATCATACTGTAGAGAGACAAGAAATTGTTTTTAGCCTACATGTATTCAATGCCATGATGAAATATTTAATGTTGAATCAGCTCATTAAGGTTAAGGTTTATTTGCAAGAAGTTATTACTGACTGATTTCTAATGTGTAAACAAAAACAAATGTACATACATATTCTAAGTGTTATAATATGTACTTAAATTTAAAATGTTTCAGGTTAATTTTGTTTGTATGTATCTATCTATTGGACTGCAACTGTTAGCACAGTCGATGAGAATTCCGGTGAAGGGAGAAATGTCACAGGTTCAGCATTGTGGCTTTTCCATGTGACCAGTTTGGTTCTCTGTTGTTCGGCTAGCCCTGAGAAATCAATGTTACCATCTTGTTAAACTGATACATAGTTAGGTATAAAAAAAAAGAAACAAATTTGTACTTTTTTCTCTAAGATGAATACTTGTCATATATTTATCATGCCCACCATTATTTTAAAGAATTCTATGTAAAATTTTGTGTCCGAGTTTCATATTATAAATTTATTCGCAACATGAGAACACATAAATTTGCTCATTACGTAGGTAAATGTTTACACATCACTGGCGAATACTTAAAGAATTGCTCATATATTTTTAAAAATATAATTTTTGGAGTTTTTGATGAAGCATACAGCAAGGAATGGACTAACACCTGTTTTTTCACTGAGAAAACGTATTGATGACACTAGGGAGAGGTAGCCGGTACTGGGACACTGTCAACAATCAAACAGTTGGTTGTCTGAGCGCGTGTCCTGGGCAGGAGGTGGGCTTGGCACCACGTGGCCGGGTGGGCGTTGCCGGGAGCCACGTGGAGTGAATCCGCAGGTGGTTGTTGACGTCCCGTGGAGGCTGTGTGGATGGTTCTAAATTAGGAAGCTAGGGAGCGTAAGGGCTGGAGTCGCGCAAGCCTCCCAGATGTGTCGCGACGGCGCGTTCCCCCAACACCCTTGTTATTTAATAATAACCCAGACACTGCCTCCCGCGTAGGGAAGCGCTCGCAGAGGGGAATGATGACGACAGAAGCCCAGCTACCAAAAAATAAAAATATAAAACCCCTTAGGCAACGGCTGCGACCGCGCTGCAGGAGTCTACCACACACCACGTGTCACACCCACCTTCCAAGGGTCTCCAGAGAGCCGCGGTTAGAGTCTGTTAAGGCCGGTTCACTCCATCAGTCTTCCACATCGGTTCTAGAAATCCATGTTTTTACTGATTCTGAGAATCCCTTCCAGCTGACTAGAAGACGTGTAGGAAGTCACTTGTGGATTTTATTAATTAAATAAGTGTCTATATACTTCGTCACTTGAATTTCTTGAGAATTAAAACCACCCTTGATTTCATTTCCATCTAGATCAGACAAGAAGCATGTTCTAGGGTAAGTGTTGCGTATTTTTATCACCTTAAAAATCTCGTGGGACCAATTTACGGAATAACCTTTTGCAAATAAATCCCTATTTCTTGAGATACGTGCATGATCTCCGACACTAGCTTTAAGTCGCCTGTGGTCTATTTTTTTCACAACATTGTAAACCGTTTTAAGAAGAGAATTATCTTTCACCTCGTTGGGGCTCATACCGATAGTCCTATGAAATCTGCCATTGTATATTTCCATAACTTTTGGTAAGAGCGGTAGCCATTTATAGTTTCCCTGAGCAGACATTTCCGTAAACAAAAGCGATTTTAAACTTCTAATGAAGCGTTCAACTACCGAGGCCTTCAGCTCACTGTTGGTTGAATAATGGATAATTCCGTGGTTACGCAGTTTCGCACTGCGTAACTATACGACTACCAGACAGCGCCCCTGGCTATCTGATGGATACCACCCGCAGCACAGGGGCGCGCAATGTTCGATTTCTGCGCGCCGGACGGCAATACATCGGGGCCGCTCGGGCCGCTATGACTCCGCCCGGCTTCGCGGGCTTCGTCCGGAACCACCAACGATGACGTACTTCCGCCGGCGGGTATCCAGACTGTTCCTCGGTCGGGCCCCGGCGGACTATATAAACCGGCCCAGCCAACGCTTCTGCAGGCAGTCTCCGACTGGCCCAGCAGCATGAACCTGCAGTGACTACCATCTACACCACCGGCCTCCTCCGTCACGCTGCTCGACGACGTGGCAACCGCTTCAGGAAGAAAACGGTAAGAGCCGTCGTCAGAATCTAAGTCCGTAAGGGACTCTGAAGATTTTTCAACCCAGTAGAAATATTACAAGTCCACGAGGGACTTAGAGTAAATTCAAGTCGAATTTGGTTTGGACTTAGAATTTTCGCAGAGTGAGGAAATGGAAAATTTGCCTCGTCTGTAGAATTTAGGGAACTGTCTCGTAAAGGTTACGGGTAGGGTTGTGCGATTCCATGATTTTCAGTTCGATTCGATTCCGATTCGATTCTCACTTCAAGATTTGAAATTCGATTCCGATTTCGATTCTTTGGGTAACTTTATTTACATAGTCATTAGTCTGGTAGGGCTAACTAAAAAAAAATTGCATTTATTTTGAACTATATGTATTTAACTAAAATGAATAAGAAATACATTTCTGGAAGATGACTGCGGCCCTTGAACTGGCCACAATTTTCATCCATTACTTATTTTTTAATTTAATCACTTCACCACTGTTTAAAGATGTCAAATGTTACCAACGGTAAAGTCAGCTGCCTCACTGGAGTCACCGAAATAGTGCGATGCGTGCTGCGCTAAGAAGTATAATTTATTAATTAACCTACATTTGCACATTACGTATGCAGCATGGCCTAACCAGTAGGTTTATTTAAATTAAAACCAATAAGTAACATATTTTTCTTTGTTTATTTCAACAAGATCTGTTCCCCTAAAAACGGGAAAAATACGTAAATATGATTAATTTATTAACTTCACGAAGTTAAACCACAAGACAATGATCAGCTTTAATTAAGTTTTGTAAAAGGCAAAAGCATAAACAGTAAACAGTACTTAGATACTGACAGAATGTTACGATTCAGTGATTCGATTCCTTTGTGTCGGCAAGCGCGATCTTTGATAAATGGTGGCCTGTCACGGTAGCCTACAACTCACATAGTTTCGGTTCCCTACCACGTTCGTGCAACTTCGTATTTCTCTCAAAAATTGAAATTAAAAAAAATCGAAGGGTTAGGTTAGGTTAGGTCAGTCACAACATGCTTGTTTTCATTGGAAACTTCTGATTTAGCGGCTGAAGTGGCGTTAATATCAAAACGAAAAGCTTCGGAAATCTTCGCTTGCAGGCAACCGAAACTATGTGAGTTGTAGACTTCCCGGCATGTCAACTGGTCTACACGTCCGGCACCGCTAAAATATTTTTATGTCGTGAATGTTTTAATGTTGGTTATTCTGTTAACAGAAGACTGTCACAGAATGGCGATCTCTGTAAATGTATGGTTGAACAAGGAACTATTTTAACTGTTAACAGAAAATTGTGCGTTGAGGGTTGTAAAATTCATTTTTAATATGTGTTATTTATTTTTCAAAACAAATAAACCAACAATATTTTTTACCGTGCAACGTGAGAAATGGTCATGAGTAATATGCCGTAAGTAGGCAGAAATAAAAATGTTTGAGTAGATTGTTAAACTATTCCATAAACAAGCAGTTTCGTAAGGTATTTATCTTTGCAAGCCGAAACAGTTAGTGGTTCTGAAAGTGTAAATTATATCATACACGATCTTTGAAAAAAATTTAATGTTCGGCCTAACCTATATTTCAAAACGTTATGAAATTTGCTTGAGTGAAAGTGCGCGGCAATTTTACGAGTTACATTAATGATAATTGACGAATAAATTTATTTCTAGCAATCAGTTAAACGGTAACCGTCAATTTCTTTCTTCGATTTTTTTACTTTTGAAAAATTTGCCAGAATTTTTCAATTCCAAATTTTAGTTTCAGTTCCGGGTTCAAATAGTTGAGGAATCGAATCGAAGTTGAAATTATCGAGTACCCGCACATCCCTAGTTACGGGATAAGCAAAGTAAATGCTTGACTGGTGTTGAAAGTAGAACGGCAGTGGGGCAGCGTGGCAAGAGACGGATGAGAGGTCGAATATCGCATAACGTAAAGTGTACCAACTTGCAATACGTTGAGGCTTACTGTAACGTAACCAACGTAATTTTACGTAACAATTCGACTGAACTGTTATAAGTTCCCGGACTACACGATCACTCCTGATAGAACTTCAAAACGCAGCCGCGCAGCAACGTCGTTGAACGGCTGACGAGCCGAGTAATGACAAAGACTATTCGCCGTAATATTGGTGGGGCATCATGACCGCTGTCAGTTACCAGGAGACTTTTGAAAACGACTCGCTGAGTGTAAGAACGTGTGTGTAAGAACGTGCACATTTTAAGTATCATCAGTTAGGCATTGATACTTACACCAGAAACACAGTTGAACTTTAAAGAATCAGACCACGATTATTATGTAAACTAGTTACGTATAATATAAACTGTACTATAAGAGATTTCATGTCGGTTCTCCTTAATAATTTCATTCATATTTTCTTATTCTCTAATCGTATTTGATTTGTTTGTTAAATTCATGTTAGTACAGTTAGTTAACGTAATATTGAATAAGCCCAAAAACTAATTGATTTGATGTTCATATTTTTCAGCTAATATAATTTGCTGTTTGCCTTATAATAAGGCGTTAACTTAATGTGTGTGACATATATCTGTGATCCGATATTGTTAATTATATTTTTCTGTTCACAGGCATCCTGGGCACTTGCTGTAATCTACAAAATAAGAAATAAGAAGGGTGCCATATAGGAAAATGCGTGTATTGAAGGATGTGATGTTGTTATTACCAGTTTTGTTAATAAAAGCACTTTTGTTTCTCGAACTTTAGAACCTCTTTCTGAGATTTCACCCCTTGTCCTCCCGTCCTCCCGGACTGGAGGTAACGCCGTGTTCTTTCATCAATGTCTGAAATCATCTGTTATAAAATTCGGTACCCCGGTCTGAGTGCACGTGAGTGAAACGTCCAGAGTCCTTTAGAATACTTTTCATAGTTAAAGCCACAAACCCCGCAGTTTTTTTCAGTACCGGAACCGCGTAAGCCCGCTTGGAGTAAACATCAATCGCAACCAATATATATCTGAATCCTTTATTCGCACTGTGATAAGGCTGCATTTCCACCAAATCAATTTGTAAAAGATCGCCGAGACCATGAGTGATTACACGTCTCCGAGGAAAGACTTTGCGTGCGCTTTTGTGAAGTTCAAGCGTAATACCGCGTCGGGCAGTCATTTTTTTTTTACTTATTTTTTTTTAATGTAGCCAGATTCTATGAGTTCTTCTAGTATGGCCAACACTTCATTTGAATGGCTCGTGTTCCCGGATTGTTGCGATGCAAGTAATAATCTAAGCCGATCACATAATTCATTTACCGAGTTCCAGTAAACATATTCCTTTCGACGATTTAAATCTAGTTTTTCAACTAAACCACTGCCTTCATGGGAAGCAATGACAGGACAAAGATCCTTAATGAGCCCGAACTTTTCATGATCTGTGTTTTTATAACGTTTGGATGACGCATCATTTCTTTTATAACACGCGCTAGTAGACCGCAGCAAGCGTGTGTATTGACGCAATGCAGCTTCTGAATACACCTTAGGTTCTTTCGAAAACAATAGCTCATATAATCCCGGCGAAGGTTGTATTAGTTCACCATCTATGCGAAGTAAATTATTAGGTAAGAAAACAACTTCCTTGTTTCCCAAGAACCAGCGATTGTTGTGTTTGTAAATTACGTAGGTCGTATCATTTATCTTAGAATTGAATGCGGTTAGGTAGGACCGGGTCTCCTCGCCCAATGGCGGAATGAGCAATCAGTGGTAAATCATCATCATCTTCTTCTTCACCTTCGCTAGAGAAAGCCTTAATCTCAGGTTTAGCGATAGGTGTAGCAAATTTTTTTTTCACCTAAGCCGATAAATTATCTGCGGCAGCAGAAGAACTCTCGAGACGCGATGTGATCGGTTTGAATACCTGTTCATTAACTGCATCCCGCGCCAGGCGCGCGCGTTTGGCTAGCAAATATTTTTCACGAACGTTTTGTATGACGTGATGAAGATTTCTTGCTTCTGAAGCCATGACTAACTCATGCGAGCGTAAATAGAGGTTTTTATACATTAAGGGTGCCTTTTAAGCACAGTAGTGGTAGTGGGTATAATGGGAAGCTGAACCGGTACGATAATACTCGGAAGCGGAGTTGAAGATGGCCTTACACAAGACAAATTCACCGACGGACCTCTTAAAACGGGAAGCGATACAGATGGTGACCATGCTGGCTGGTTCTCAGGTCTGGCCGCTAGCTTCAATAGGTTATACAATGGGTCTAGACGTTTTCTCATTGCATTCAAGCTTTGATTAACGATATGTGGAAACTGAGAATATGAAGTAGCTCCACTAACGAGACTATCAACTTTATCCTCAATACTCGATAGAGACTCCTTAATAAATTTAGCATTATCTTCGCGTATAGAACTCATCTAAGTATTAAATTCAAATTCCATGCCAGACACTATTTCCTTACTTACAAGCTTCGGTTGCTCGCCCACGAGTGTTAAAAGCTCTGTAAATGTCGCGCGATCCGTGGCATCAACCTGCCTTAGGTACGCAGTCGTATCAGATTGTTTTTCGTTTGTAGACAACTAAGCATTTTTTATTGCTTCAAAGTGTTGTTTGTGTATATATAAAGCCTCATTGTGTTTAGTCAGAAAAATATTCTTTAGCTCGCTAAAGTTCCTATTGCAACCGCCAGTTGACAGAGCCTTCAACAGCTCTAGAATCTTGGCAAATGACTCGCGCGTATCGCTATCTGCCTGACGCCAGTAACTTCCCAAACCCCGTTGCAAGTCACGTGACGAGCTAACGAGATCCTTCACATCCGTAAAAATCACTTTCAGCTCATCACTACTGACAGATACGAGATTTTTCAGTACTCATGTAAAACTTCCTTCTCGAGTAAATTTTCCCGAATTTTATCGAAGACATCTGTACTCTTCTTTTCAAACTGATGTAGATACGTTAGCAAATTGTTATTATGATCCTGTGCGTAGGAGAGGCTGTTTTTTAGTAGACCCCAGTCTTTTTCTAAATTTTTCGCCATTGTACTAATTGCATGTGCTGTGGCACTGGAAGCTACATCTATGTAATTCTTTGTGGCAGCATCCGCCGCGTCACGTGGATCTTTTACACCGCGCAACCGTTTCCCGCCAACCTGACAGTGCCCATCTTCCGTAAGAGTCAGACATGACTGTTGCTGACGTTTATTCCCGCCGCTTCCAAATTTGGAGATGCCCTAGTTCATTGAAGTGATCTGAGCCACAGCGATAACGACCTTTTTGTAGAGGAAAATCCTTAGCTATTACTAGGAACCCATAACCATCATTGCTATTCCAACAGCGAGCACAAACATCTTTAAATTTATTGAATGACATGTCGGTTGTGACGTGCTCGTGGTAAACATGTTGAAGATTTAGAAGATCCATTTTAAATAAAATTATCAAATTAGCATTATCCCGAACCAAGTGTATTCGGATTTGACTATACGTTTGAATTAAATAAAAACAATCGCACAAGAAATGTCGCCCCATGGAAAAATACTGTTGAACTACAGTAGAGCATCCCGTATCCGTAATTCTACTTACCGGAATTTCTACTATCCGGATGTTTTCCGAGAGTTAAAAAAAATTTACAAAATTTAAAAAAATATATATATATTTTTTAATGAATTATAGTATATATTAATATATATTATTCCCGCGGAAGTAAATACCGATTGTTTGCGCAGTTCACGCCCCGTCTAGTCAGTCAGGGTGCACTTGATTTTATAAACACTCAGCGAGTTATGATGGAAGCCAAGGCTTCCGGTCTCGCGACTGCAGTGCACGGGCGTCGAGCGCATATCAGGAATTGGCGGCAGCGGCCCCGCCTTTTCGTGAGCGCGCCGTGATAACGTGTTGTAGGGGAGGGGGAGTGGTGTATTGTGTGCGTTCAATGTCAGTCTTGCTTGTGGTGCGCGATCGCTAGTATGTACGTTCCTGCAGACACGTGATGTTTTCAAAACACAAACTTCCTGGTGATGAGGAAAAGAGTAGTAACGAAGGAAAAAAGTTCTTACCATTAAAGAAAAGGTTGAGATTCTCAAGAAACTAGATGCTGGGACTTCTGTTAAAAATCTCAGCCAATCGTATGATGTCGGCATTTCGACGATTTACGACATAAAGAAAGGAACTGTGTAAATTTTATTCGGACAGTGATACGAAGAGAGAAATTGAAAACAGAAAAACAATGCAGGGTAGTAAATGTAGCGACCTTGATAATGCTCTTTATCAATGGTTTCGTTTGCGGCGAAGTGAAGGTGTTAGCATTTCTGGACAGATGCTGATAGAACAGGCAAAAATGTTTCATGCCGAACTGAATCTAACATACGATTGTGACTATTCGTTAGAGTGGCTTCATAAATTCAAAAAACGCCATGGAATTTCTTTTTTCAAAGCTAGCGGTGAAAAGCTGTCTGCAGATACAGCGGCGGCGGAAAAGTTTGTTGTTGAGTTCGCAGAATATGTGTTGGACAACAACTTAACAGCAGACCAAGTTTACAATGCGGACGAGACTGCTTTGTACTGGCGTTGTATGCCTCGAAGCACGCTGTGCACTGCAGATAATCCTCACAGTGGGATGAAAGATTCTAAAGACAGATTGACCGTGCTTGGTTGTTCAAATGCTGCCGGTACCCACAAGCTGAAGCTACTCGTAATTGGCAAAAGCTTGCGCCCAAGGGCGCTAAAATGTGTTAAAGTGTTACCCGTTGAATATCGAGCTACAAAAACCGCGTGGATAACATCTGCAATAACCACAGAATGGTTTGACAGTTTTGTGCGCCAGAGCCGGCAACACTGTAACAAGATAGGCTTAGACCCGCACTGCAAGATTGTCCTTGTGCTAGACAACTGCTCCGCGCATCCTGCAGCTGAAACACTAGACAGGGATAATGTTTCTGTCATGTATCTGCCCCCTAACTGCACTGCACTAATCCAACCGCAAGATCAGGGAATATTACGCTCCCTAAAATGTCGTTATCGCACGGAGTTCATGAAGCACTTTTTATCTGATCTGAATGGCGGCAAAACGATCTCAGTGTAACGAAACATTGTTACAGATGAACTTTTTGCATTGGTTTTGTGAATCGATATATATTTAGTTTTCAGTGCCATGTTTGTTTGATATATTGAAGTATGTGCTATGGTATTGGAATTGTGATATTGTATGTACATTACTCTATGCTTAGGAAGGAGTTTTAAAAATGAATGGAAGAATTGATATCCTCGAAAAGGAAATAATTAAAAAGAAATACGAAGGCCGTGTTTTTCCTTTTGAAATGACAATCGTATGAGATTATATTTTATGAGTGAAGAAATTAATTAAATACAATCAAGTCTGTCGACTAATATTGAGTACTCGTCGGAATTTCAGAAGTCCAAAGGTATGAATTTCGTTCTCTACCATTGACAACAGTTGGCCGGGATTTATTATTAAAACATTATAATATAAACTATATCGTGGTGTGCATTAATGTTGGAACCCAATTTTAATATTGACAATAACTTTTGTTTTTTTTAAATGATGTGCCCAACCTAACTTCCAGTCATTTAACAAACATTTGAGCTGACACAAATGGTTTATTTGTTCTTAATTTTACATCCTTAATTATAATTTTCCATATACCATCACAGATTCAAGCTAACCATATTGTTCGAGCTTTATTTGTTGTGTAGAATCTGTATTCCAGTATTGAGGATTAGTCTATAAGTAATTTTTTTTATTTTTATTTTGTAATTATAACACAGAATATTATACATGCACACACACTCACAGAGAAAATTTTTATTCACAATGAAGCTCCTAACGTTAGTATTAGAGAAAATGGAGCCCAGTACGTGGGGCACGAATGTACGACGAGTGCTTTGTTTAGTTATTTAGTATTTTTTTTAGTTTGTTATTGAAAATATTGGGCATCTTACTACCTACTCCATACACCATGTCTAGAGGTAGTGCGTCAGTTTACAGTCTCCGTAATAGAACTGAGACTACCTACAATGAGTCAAACGAAGTTGAGGTTATTAACTCAGGTAGTGACACGCTAACAGCTTCGTCCGAGGACATGGGTTCACAGGAAAGGGTAGTTAAAGTGGACAGTCCGGTTACATCGCTTACCAAAGAATGTGAATGTCTGGAGCGGCCGTTGGTCCCTGCTCAGATGCCTACAAGGTGTGACACCTCCAGAACCTCAGTGTTACCAGCTGCAGCTGCTGTAATTGAACAGATTCAGGAACCTTTTAATGTAGCTTTGGATAGGATATCAGTGGATGCAGTAGTAACAGAACCTATACAAACAGCTGTCTTGGGCCATGTGTCTATTCCATCACCAGAAGTCTTCAATCTGGATCGTTTAGGCCAGATGTTACTCAACTTGCAGGTTAACATAAGTAGTATACAGTCGGACATTAGCAGCGTGCGTACAGACCTACAGTCGGACATTAGCAGCGTGCGTACAGACCTACAGTCGGACATTAGCAGCGTGCGTACATACCTACAGTCGGACATTAGCAGCGTGCGTACACACCTACAGTCGGACATTAGCAGCGTGCGTACAGACCTACAGTCGGACATTAGCAGCGTGCGTACAGAATTACAGTCGGGACTGTTTAACATAGAGACCTGTCTAAGAACCGATCTCAATATATTAGAGGGGCGATTGGAGTCAAAGTTCAGGGAACAACACAAGACCTTGGAACAGCTGGCTGATCGAGTTTCACAAGGACAGTCCCAGGTCGAACAGCTGGAGTCACGCACGAAGGAGCTTCTCGTCACTGCTACACAAGAACGCCAAGAGCTTAAGAGGCAGTGTTCTAATAACCACTCTGCCATAAGGGAAGAGACCTTGCACCTATCCGAAAGATTAGATCACATAGAAGAGACAACATCCATATTAAGCAATCGAGTCGATGCGATCGGCGGCGACGTTATGCAAGTTGCGGAGAAGGCTGTTGAGGCTAAAACATTCTCCCTGAGTCAGCGTGTTGAACAACACCACCACCAAGTAGAAGCCCATGTACAATCATTGGAGCGACGAGTACATGAACTAGGATCAGCGCTTATTACCAACCATATTCCCAGAACAGAAATCGAAAATAGCAGTCCATTAAAGGAGAGTAGGAGTCAGGATACTGCGCCAGACATGCCAGTAGTTGACAGACAGATCCTGAACAGGCCTGCCAACATTACCAGCCTAGACCCGGCTGCACTTATTCATCACCCTGCTCGCCAATGGTCGGAGTCTATGCAGACGTTTTCTGGCAAGTCATCCGAGAATCCTGTAAGATTCTTAAACAAATTTGAAGAGTATGTAAAAACCTTTGGCTTATCCGATACAGAGAAACTGAGATGTTTGAGCACGGCTCTAAAGAGTCATGCATTTTACTGGTGGGAAATACAGCTTAACACCACCCACTCGTATGAACATTTCAAGGAGAAGTTTCGACAACAGTATTGGAATCTCAGGATCCAAGGGAACTTACGCGCACAACTTCACACTGAACGGTACGATCCGAAGCGCGGAGCATCTCTGGAAGCACATATTTCCAGTATGTATGAAAGAACTAGATACCTGGACCTGGCTATGACAGATGAAGAGTTCATTGCTACCGTGTCAACACAGCTTCCTTTAAAGTACCAAATGCAACTGAGTGGCAGAAGCTATAAAGATGTTACCGACTTCCGGGAACAGCTGTTGTTACTGGACAAATTGGAAAGGCTCCACAAGTCACAATTCAGCAAAGAAGAGTCTGAAACGAAAGTGACATACCCAAAGCATCAGCCGGTACATAACTATTGGCAGTCGCGTGACAGTAAGCAGCGAGAAGACAGACAAGCGGTCGTCAACCTGCTAGAATGGGAGAGTGAAGAGAATCCACGACGCAATCAGCAAGGCCACAGAAGAAAAGGTGGCTACCACAGCCAACGTTCCAGTTGTCCACCCAGACATTCAGGTCCATACAGGAGCAAGACCTGGTGGTCAAGTAACCAAAAGTACCACAGTGACAATGAAGACAGTCAAATGTACCGAGATGAACCTCGACGAGGTAACAGAATTCGGCGTTCCCTATCACCGGAGGAGCGGCCACCCAAGAAATCTACGTCAGGACGATGCAAGTCTCATTCGGACGAAGAGTACGAGGATGCAAAGAGATATCGCAAGTCTTTCGACAGTCGATACACCAACAAGACCGAAGAGGACCGACTGTCATCACACCAAGTCAACACTGTTTCAGGGAACAGCAGCATTGTTCAGGGCAGTAAGCAAGCATCATCGTCTTTTCAGAAAGCATTCTCACCACCAGTAACTACGCAGCAGTTAGGGTACTTCGCACGCAATGAGCCATTGAATCCTGCGGCGGAGTCATTTCAGGTAGCCCTAGCCAACTCCACAAATGGAGGAGTCTGGATTAATTCCAACACTGTCGAGCCTACAGGACAGGGCCGACAAAATACGAAGAGCGAGTTAAACTAAAAAGGGTTGAGGTTAATCCGCCCCAGACCGAGACCCGACTCACGGACAGAGGGGTAAAACAGCAAGCAACATTGTCACATTCACCAGTATATACTTATGTCGGTTATAGAAAATACATGTGCACTGTAATTCTACGCGAAAACGAGCGAGAATTTCTATACAAAGAATTAAATAGAGAAGATTTTCCACAACCAAGGTCAGTGTGCCCAGAAGTTGTACTACGAGTCAATGGTTGCGAGACATTGGTACTGCTAGACTCAGGTGCAGAAGTGACGTGCATCAGTGAGGAGCTATTGTTACAATTAGAAATGAATGGCCCACCACTACCTAAAGTTCCAGTCCCAGCCATGAAAATTGTAGGAGTTACATCTAGAGCCAGCCCTATTGTCAACCGACAGGCTCTAATCACTGTAGAAGGCCTAGGTGAAGAAAAAATTATGACAGCTTTAGTGGTGAAAGGCCTAGCGAAACCTCTTATTGTAGGTATTGATTTTTTTATCCAAGTATGGCATTGTGATTGACTTCAATCATTGGACAGTTTATACCAGTGATAGCCGACAACCAGTCTGTATGACAGACAAATGGCATGTGCGAGACATGTTTGTAGGTCTCCTGCAAAATGTTGAAATGCCTCAACAAGTTTTCTGCTGCCAAACATTTGAGGATCTAACAGCTTCGCTAGAAGATTTGAAACTATCGCTTCAGGGGGTAACGACAGTGACAGCTGGACAGTTACAACAGTTGTATCACTTGTTGACCGATCACCAGTCAGTTTTCTCCGATAAACCAGGACTGAACCGGTACTATAAGGCAAAAATCAAGATACATCAAGACCAGCCTTTTCATAAGAAATCGTACCCGATTCCAGTTAAATACTTACCAGAGGCGACCGAGTATTTACAACTGATGTTGGACTGGGGAGTAATTCGCAGAGAGGCTAGTCCCTATGCGAACCCTATAGTATGTGTCAGTAAGAAAGACGGTACGGTACGTTTATGTCTTGACGCGAGAGAATTAAATCGTATCACCATAAAGGATCGCGAGAGTCCTATACAGACAAGCGAAATCCTACGCTTGTACCAGGGAATAAAATACCTAACCACACTCGACCTGTCTTCAGGATACTGGCAGATTCCTTTAGAACACAGCTCCTACCAGTATACCGCATTTTTGTTCAAGAACCAACAATACGTCTTCAAGGTCATGCCATTTGGCCTTTGCAATGCGGTGGCTGAGTTCACCAGGTGTTTAGCTGCTACATTAGGCCCTGAGTGTTCTGGCTTTGCGCGTGCATATGTAGATGATATTCTCATCACTTCCTCAAGCTTCAGCGAGCATATATCACATATCAACATTGTGTTAAATCAACTAAAGAATGCTGGAATGACTGTAAAAATCCGAAAATCAGTATTTTGCAGAAATGAGCTGCCTTTTCTGGGTCATATCCTTACACCGGAGGGTATCAAAACTTCACCAGATAAATTACAAGCAATACAGGAATTCCCCACTCCTCAAAATGTTCGGCAACTGAGGGCATTTCTTGGTGTAGTGGCATTTTATCGCAACTACTCGAATCAAGTAGCGAAGAACGCCATACCGCTATTCGAGTTACTTAAGAAAAACAAAATTTGGAATTGGTCTGCAGAACATTAAACAGCTTTTGAAAACCTCAAGCAGCTGTTCTTGAAAGAGCACGTGATATTCCATCCTGTCCAAGGGAAGGAATTTTTTCTCTACACAGACGCGTCTGAATACGCACTCGGATGCAAGTTGGCACAGTGCGACAACAACATCGAGAAAACAGTAGCCATGGCGAGCCGTTCATTGAACGCAGCGGAAAGGAACTATACTGTGACAGAGCGCGAGGCACTAGCTATAGTATGGTCCTTGCAAAAGTATAGAGACTTGCTGCTAGGCGAGAAGATTCTACTTTTGACAGACCATCAGGCTCTGACGTGTCTCAAAGCTGGTAAACTTTTCGGCAGTCGTCTAACTAGATGGTGTTTATTACTACAAGAATATGATCTAGAAATTCGTCATATTAAAGGAGTCGACAATACAGCAGCGGACTACCTGAGCCGCAGAGAGGAAATACATGCTAATGATTTGCGAACTACGAGTAAAGCCAGAGAATTTCTCGTAGCACCCATCACTGCAGCTACGATCCAGGATAATCCAAAATTACAGATCCTGCTTCAAGACCTATACCGACAGCAAGGTGAAGATGAATTTTGTCAGAAAATAATAAAACAACTGAATAACAGGCCTAAAGAACACCGAATACACCGACATTTTTGTGTAGCGGGTAATGGTATTTTATTCGCACAAACTCGCAAACGTAATATTTATGAAGATGACTGGAAACCTGTCCTACCAGTGAAGATAAGAACAGCTGTGATCTGGGAAGTACATTGTACACTCGGACATGTTGGCGGACGCAAATTATATGATGCCATCAGCCGACAGTTATACTGGCCCAACATGCCCCGGAGTATTACTCAAGTTTCATCATCTTGTGACCTTTGCCAAAAGACCAAGCATGCTCCTGAAAATCTGCATGGAGAACTGCAAGCTCTAATACCCGAGAGACCACTGCAGATTGTTTCATTGGATTTATTTGGGCCTCTGCCAAGGTCAAAAGGAGGGGTAAAACATATTTTCGTCGTTCATGACGTATTTTCTAAATACACTAGACTGTATTCTATTGTCAACACAACAGCTAAAACATTGTTTGAAAAATTAAAATTATTTTCTGAAGAAATTGGTAAGCCAACGGTCGTTCTGTCTGACCGAGCTACACAATTCATTAGCGAAATTTGGCAACAGGGTGTGCGCAAATTAGGTGCTGTTCCAACCACTATTTCTGTACGGCATCCTCAGAGCAATCCTGTTGAACGTCAAATGAGAACCCTCGGGACATTGCTACGTACATATTGCCACCAGTCCCAACAGTCGTGGCGTGATAAGCTTCCCTATGTGGAATGTATTTTGAATCATACTGTGCATGGATCAACTGGACAAACGCCCTATGAAACCCTCTGTCTAGATCGGTCTTTGACGATCAACCCTGCATATTTACCCAAATATGACATACCACCAACAGAAGACAATCTACCCAGTGGAGAAGAAGTTCGTAAACTAGTACATGCTAAGCTGGTATCAGAAGCTGCAGTCAGACGTCGGCGAAAACCAGCATCCAAGCATCGGAGCTTCTGCATAGTAGATCTAGTATTGCGGAAAACTGCACCCATAAGCAAGAGTTGGGAGTTCGTAACTAAGAAGCTATTCCTACTCTACACAGGTCCCTATGTCGTCACGGAAGTCGTGAACTCGAATTGCTACACATTAAAGGATTTGAAGACTAATCAAGTCATAGGCAGATACAACCTAACACAACTGCGAGAGTACAAAACACCCATCACTCAAGTATAATGTCGACATGGAGTCCAGAAGCTTTCTAACGAAAGGCTAAAATAGTCAAGCAGTCAGCTTATAAAATGAAATTTTATTTAATTGTTAGTCTGGGGTTTAGAGACGTATTGTTTACACATTGTGTGTAGTGAGGTGATAATCCAGTTTGCAGTATACCGAGGAGTCGCACTAATGTGAGCTTGGCATCGTGTATGTCGACTGAAATTGTATATCAGTCGATCGTCCTGCGAAGAGGTGAAGAGATATGCCACCCTCGCCGGGATATAGATACTGCAGTGTCTATGGACATATAGCCGAAGAGCTATTGCTGCAGGTGGGCAGTCAAACATAGTGTTTGACGTATTATGTCAAGGTCATACGGTGAAACTATTCGGAAGCAACCTGATAGAAACCTACTGTTTTAAGGAATTTTTAGTAATTGGCATTAATTGATTACACGAAAACCAGCTGATTTGCTTAGTTTTAGTCATAGTTAACAATGGTATTCGGCATACTCCATGTGTTGACTTAAATGTTGTGACTTGAACTAAAATGCCTTTGGTGTTACTGTATGTAGTAGTATGTACATGACAGCATTGAGAGTTTATAGTTATTCAAACAAATACAAAGCACATGCATATACTAGTAGTCAGTTATATTATATATGATGAATCCCATGTATGTTTAGAACACATTACTACTTTAAAATAATACAATTTTTCTCAATTTGATTTAAACATATACACCTTCTATTATATCCAGGAGATAACCGAACGTGAGTATGGGATACTCCAAAAGTATCCAAATTAGGAAAGTACACCCACCATTGTGTACAATTCCCTAACCAAGATTAATTAATGATAGTTAATATGACACATATTGTACATAAGGAAATGACTAATCATGACTAAAACAAAATTGTAAATCCTAACAAATTTATCTATTGTGTTATTAAAATATTATAAAGTTTAACACGTGTTTTAATGTTCAAACAGTTATTGTTAACGAAGGTTAGCATTACAATTATTACTTAAGTTAGTATTGAATATTGTCGTAATTTATGAAAATTTAAATGTAATTTGAAACTAGCTAAGTTTTGGGTTATTTAAGTAGTTCAATTAAACCTGCTGTGTCAGCAACAGCAAAAACAGAAGTGAGGGTAGGTGATTAACTTACATTTGCAAGCATGTAAGTGGCACATAATTAAGCTTAGTGAAGTGAGATTATGCTGGGACACCTATACTTCGAGTGCGATAGCTAAATGTGTAACAATGATAATGTACCTAAAGGGAAAAACTGGACTTGAAGCATCCACGTCGTGTATGATGTGACAGTATCACGTCACCACATCAGCAATTACAGCAGGTCGTAGTGACGACCCCTGCCACTGCCGCGGACCACAAGACGCTGCCCGAGTGCTGGAGCGGCACCATGGAAGCGGGATGTCTTCCGTCTCGCATCCAGTATGCCTTTCTTCCTGGATGCTGTTCGGGAACCTCATCGCTAAGGCACCCTTCTAATGGAGTCATGTTGCAGTAACAGGAGTGCCGGGGTGAGATGCATTAACTTTCTCCCAATCGCTCAAAAACTGTTATATCAAAGTCTGCATCAGCCGCCACCAACAAGGATTCTCCTCTGGTGATCCGCTGTCTGCTGAATCGTTGGGGAAAATCGCCATCCGGACGATGTCAAACTGCTCCCTTAAAACCATCCTATTGTTCTCATTAAATCAGTGGTCAAGTCTTGCGAGATTTGTTATATATATAGTCAAAAACTTTGATTAAAAACCTATGTTGTGCAAGTTGCGATGTTTGTAACTGTTGTGTAAAAGAAAAACTCAGACACGTGATACAATATAACAGCGACTTTTTTATATACACAACAGGGAGCGGCAATCTGTAACGAAACATAGTTACAGATGAACTTTTTGCATTGGTTTTGTGAATCGATATATATTTAGTTTTCAGTGCCATGTTTGTTTGATATATTGAAGTATGTGCTATGGTATTGGAATTGTGATATTGTATGTACATTACTCTATGCTTAGGAAGGAGTTTTAAAAATGAATGGAAGAATTGATATCCTCGAAAAGGAAATAATTAAAAAGAAATACGAAGGCCGTGTTTTTCCTTTTGAAATGACAATCGTATGAGATTATATTTTATGAGTGAAGAAATTAATTAAATACAATCAAGTCTGTCGACTAATACTGAGTACTCGTCAGAATTTCAGAAGTCCAAAGGTATGAATTTCGTTCTCTACCATTGACAACAGTTGGCCGGGATTTATTATTAAAACATTATAATATAAACTATATCGTGGTGTGCATTAATGTTGGAACCCAATTTTAATATTGACAATAACTTTTGTTTTTTTTAAATGATGTGCCCAACCTAACTTCCAGTCATTTAACAAACATTTGAGCTGACACAAATGGTTTATTTGTTCTTAATTTTACATCCTTAATTATAATTTTCCATATACCATCACAGATTCAAGCTAACCATATTGTTCGAGCTTTATTTGTTGTGTAGAATCTGTATTCCAGTATTGAGGATTAGTCTTTAAGTAATTTTTTTTATTTTTATTTTGTAATTATAACACAGAATATTATACATGCACACACACTCACAGAGAAAATTTTTATTCACAATGAAGCTCCTAACGTTAGTATTAGATCAGAAATTAAAAAGGAATACACCATAAAGGATGTCATATGGTCACTAGCTCGTGCATGGGAAGGTATGCCTGCGTCAACATTTCACAAGGCATGGTTTAAATTGTGGCAGACTTTGGTTTATCGTGACGAGGTTCATGACAAGGGAAATGAAGCCGACTTCAAAGGTTTTGAACAAAAAAACGTGAACGAACTGCTGGAGTATGCCAAGAACATAACAAATCCAGAACTAGAAGACTTACAATTGCAAGAACAAAACATTGTGGAATGGTTTTGTGTTGATGATAATGTTCCCGTTGTGCATCACTTTTCAGATAAGGAGATATTAGACTCTGTTAAGTGTAACAAAGACGACGGAAACAATGAAAGCAGTAGCGATGAAGATGAACCACAGGAGAAAATCTCGCAAGATGAGTGCCTTCACCACATTGAACGATTAATAGTTGGCCTAGAGCAACGAAGTTATATCAACGACCAGCAAATTATGCATTTGTATATGCTTCAAAAACAGCTGCCTGAAGAGAAGCACAAACGTGTGCGGCAACAACGCATTAGTGACATGTTCAAAAAAGCTCCTGTTTCCACACCTGCTTCAACTACGAGTGAGAACATTGATGATCCAACACCTGGCACCAGTGGCACAAACGTAAACAGTTACGTTCAGAGTGACAGTGACAGTGATTAACTTTAACTTCTCCTGTCTTTCACAATGTGTGACGATTTAGGTAATTTGTTGTTTAGCTTTTTAAATTTAAATTAATGCGACTGCTAAACAATGTTTCTTACACACAGACAAGTGGGGCCGTATACAGTGATTATTTCAATGCAGTTTATCTAAGTTCTAGGACATTATTTTTTATTCGCGGGACATGTGTAGCCTACAGAAAGTCATGGTAAGTGTTTTTTTATTTGTAATGTACCGTACCTAACTGTACCATGTGTTATTATATTTAATTTTATTTATGCAACATGTGGATACACCAAATCACTGTACAAACTGTATGTAAATTACGTAATTGTAACACAATTCATTGAATGTCAAACGTCTCGCCTACGTCTGCTTGCTTTGCGCGGACATCATGGTACAGTCACGTAGCTGTAAAGTGCTTCTAGGCAAGGACTGATAAGCGTGCCCGTGGCAAGGTCACACCACCGGATGTAGCTGTTATCACCCTACCCCCACCCCCCTTGCCGTCCTCATCTACAGCTACAGGATGTTCACAAACTTCGGAAGCAATTTTTTTTTTCAATTAGGGGGCCTTATAGTGAATTTCTACTTTCCGGAATTTTCTACTATCCGGAATAGTCTAAGTCCCGACCATTCCGGATACAGGGTGCTCTACTGTATTGCCTGTTTTTTACACCCGATGTCATCTAAAATTAGAATCGAATTTGGTAGCACTTTGCTTGGCGGCACTACCTCTTCATATTCACGAAATTGAAAAAATTTAATACCTTGAACATGAGACAACACCTGCGCCAAACGTTTTATTTTGGTTGTTCTATGCTCTTGCTATACAAATAAATATTCTCGAAACGCACTCCGTTAGGATGTTGTATAAGCGAAAGTAAAATACATGTTTTCCCGCTGTTTGAAGGTCCGGAAATTATACGTCGTATGGTATTCGGCAACAGCGGTCTGTGGCGTTCTTCTCGTTTGCTTATCAATTCATCGTAAATAATTTCGATCAGAAAACTGTCATGATGAGGGATTACTTCCATCGTTACAACTAAAGTGCAAAAATTATAAAACCGTCTTATTTATACCCCCCAAAGTCATTACGCTGATATGCGTCGTGCTGGAAGGAGGGTGAAGGGTAAAGGACTTATTAACTCTGCCATAAATAAATTACCTTTCGAGCTACATTTGCCAACTTATCGGTACTGTGGGCCCGGTACAAATTTGAAAAAGGTTTAGCATGCGGAGACCAAGGCATAAATCAATTAGATAGAGCGTGCAAAGAACACGATATTTCATACGCAAAGAGTAACGATTTGGAGAACAGGCATCAAGCGGACAGCATTTTAGCACTTAAAGCTAAACAAATTGCACAGAACCTTCAAACTAAGCTAGGTGAAAAGATCACGGCTTGGAGCGTAAGTGAAATAATGAGTGTTAAGCGTAAACTAGGAGCCGGCATAAGAGTCACAAAGAAAAAAAATAAGAAAAATAAACGTGATAAAAAGGGCGGTGTTCTACCATTTCTATTTCCAGCTCTGGCAGCGCTCGGTTCTTTGAACAGAGGCGCAGCCGGAATCGCAAAGAGCGTGACAACCGCTAATAATCAGACAAAATTGTTGCAGCAAAATGCACAGCATCACAGACGTATTCAGGCCTTAACAAATCGAACCAAAAATGGTGCGGGGCTTCCATATGGCCTCACGCGGCGAAGGGACGCTCTCGGCGCAGCGACTAAGAAAGCAGTAAAAAAAAAAAATGAGCAAAGGGTGATTTTAGCCTTGCCTCACAGAGCGCTAACGACAACGGACTTAGAAAATGCGGTATTCAAGTTGAAAATCAAAAATTTCCGAGGCGTTTTCATGAGAGATAACTTACCTTTAAAATCTAAACAGTACGAGTGTGGGATAATTAATCTAGACGTATCTACAGGAAAAGGAACGCACTGGGTTGCATATAAAAAGTCTGGCAGCACTGCGCTGTATTATGACAGCTATGGCGACCTCAGACCGCCTCCTGAACTAAGAAAATACCTGAAAGGCACAATTTTAAGTTACAATTACGATAGACAACAGACGATCAAATGGTGGAATTGCGGTCATTTATGTTTAAGATTTCTCGTATCCGCGTATAAGAAGCAAAAGAAATAATTTCAAACATCACAGATACACTAGCCATTGACGCGTCCTGTCTATACCAGAGTGCAACCTATCCTGGTGATCCATACTGTAGTGCAAGCTAACCTGAAATGTCAATTTCACATATATTAACGGGAAAAAATTCAGAATTGCGGTCCGTATATTTTCCACCCCTTGACCATACGAATGGAGAGTGGCAGATTGAGCTAATCGACTTTCAATCATACTATTCCATTCCAAACGTTGACGAAAAAAAACAACAAATTCCGTTTTTCGAAAAGCAATGGTCCTGTGTCTCAAATTATTCTTCCTGTCGGAAGTTATGAAATTTCAGATTTGGAAAGTTACATCGGAGAACTGTTACCACACGATGCGACATTTATTTTGAGAGGCAACCCTAATACATTGCAATGTAATATGCATTGTAATTACGATATCCATTTTACAGAAAGCGATACGATCGGAAAAATGCTCGGTTTTGAACCTAAAATTTACGTGGCAGGTCGAATGCATGAGTCAACACAACCGGTCAATATTTTCCGTGTATCGGTCATACGTATAGATACAAATATCGTGGGCTCCAGCTATTTAAACGGACAACCTAGCTTGAGCATACACGAGTTTTACCCCAGTGTCCCGCCGGGTTATAAGGTCATCGAAGTACCTAAATCTGTCATATACGTTCCGGTGATCATTAAACGAATACACGAGTTGTCTGTGAGGATAGTTGACGAAAACGGGAAGCTCATAGATTTTAGAGGCGAAGAAATAACATTACGTCTGCATTTAAAAAAAATATGGGAGTGAAATACTTTGGCATTCATAAAGGCTCCGGCGGTGTCGAAACAGACCCAGTAGTCAGCGAGACGCCAAGCGGTTAACACGTTAAAATATACGTTTTCTCAAGAAACTAGGATTCAAAATATTCCAAAAATGGATTCCAGCATTCTCCAAGTCGACCAGCCAATTCAATTTGAAAATGATATCACGAAAACGGAAATACATAGCTACCGGCCATTCATTTTGGGTCCTTATGATTTAAATTTCGAGATACGTATTGCAATCCAGAATTCTGATATTTATTGTCTGCCGTGCAAAAGTCTGTTGAGAATCCGCTGAAAATTCGTCAAACCGGATGGCCAGGCCGCTACATACGCAAAAATTGTCAGAAATGGAATTTTACACATGTTTAACAGAAGTGCGTACGAGGTAAATAATTTACAGATAGATGAATGACGTGACGTTGGATTAGTGACTACGATCAAAAACTATCTTTCACTAACGCCCAGTGAAAAAGCAGTTTCCAAGATGGCCGGCTGGGGCTTGTCTGAAGACTATAGTGTACCCATTAATGCAAACGGCGAGTTTGAAATATGCGTGCCTTTGAGTCATCTCATGGGATTTTTCGAATATTATAAACACATTTTAGTTAACGTTCGACAAGAATTAGTGTTACTGGTGTCAAACTCTCAGAACAACTTGGTGTTAGACACGGCAGCGCAACCGTTGCCTGTGAAACTAACACTCATGAGCATCGATTGGCTAATGCCTCATGTAACCGTTTAGACCACACAGAGGATTCGTTTGCTTAAATTGGTTGAAAAAGGAAAAAAACATAGACATTGCTTTCCGATCCTGGAGCCTCGAAACATATCCGGTACATTGGTCCGTGAAAACATCCTTTAATACGGAAAAGCCTAGATATATAATAGTCACATTTCAAACGGGTAGGCAAAACAACGTCGCCGGTGATAAATCAAAGTTTGATCATGTTGACATTAAGAATGTGAAAGTTTTTTTGAATTCGGAATCCTATCCGTACACAAACCTGGATTGTAATTTTCCTAATGATAGCTATCTGCTGGTGTATAACTCAGTGACGGCTGAGCGTTCAGTGACGGCTGAGCGTTCATAGCCGACAGACGTGTGCGCGCGCTCCCCGGCTTTAATGTGTTATTATTTCTTTACTATCGTTAAGTTCGAGTTCCACTCATAAT